>NC_048911.1:10143530-10353274 GCF_011077185.1 Oxyura jamaicensis
TCCCTGCTCCAGTGCCCGGCTGGGGTGATCGAGGAGGTCCCTGTCCCTGCTCCAGTGCCCGGCTGGGGTGATCGAGGAGGTCCCTGTCCCAAGCACAAGCACGGTGGCCACTGCCCCTCTCCATGCCCTGGGCCGCACGCTCTTGCTGCGACGCGGGACCCAGCCCAGTGCTGTACGTGCTGCCAGTGCCCGCGCATGAAGCTTTAACACTTAGTACCGTCCATCCAGCTGGCAAATGAGGGCTAAAGCTTGTGATTCTGTGCTAATGCAGACCTCTAATAATTTTTCTATTTAAAATGAACAAGAGCCAAGCTAAGAGAAGCTGGCGCCTTCACCTCTCACTGCGTAACATGAAATCTGTTGCTACTTCTACCATGGGCAACCACATCTGCATTAATTGTTTACCACAGCCCGGACAGGTCTTTTATTAATATTAATGAGTAACAGGGAACAAAAGGCCCCTTTATTTTTAGCCTACTCTAATTGCGTAGTAATTACTCATCTACAAAACAAATGAGCCAAACTCCATTGCCATAGCAACAGAAACTCCGGCCTCCCACTGTAACACATTAACTGGCTATCACTCCTGTTAATTTTAAATTGAAGCCTTTTGTACAATAACAGACAATACAGGAGGAAAATTAAAACAAAACCAGGTCTTTGTTCCACTGCCTGACGCGGCCACAGGGGAGGGCAGTGTGGCGGGGGCACCTTCCTGCGGGGCAGATGCCTGTGGGGGCAGCAGCCCTGGGCCAGCCGGGCAGCAGGCGAGGTGTACAGCCACGCTGAACCCCGCTGTTCCCCTGCCACGATCCTCTTGTGCCGTGGAGTTTGCACCAGGAGCCTGCACAGACGTTTCCACCAGACTGTCGGTCAGACGGGTGCTCCTGAGTGGCCCTGTGTGCCTGCACTGCTTTGCACGCCTCTCTTGGGGTGGGCAAGGGGAAGACCCTCCCCATCACTGCTGCGTTTGTTTAGCTCGATTTTTTTTTTTTTTTTTGATTCTGCTTCCTTACCGAAAGGGTTGTTAGACACTGGAACGGGCTGCCCAGGGAAGTGGTGGAGTCACCATCCCTGGAGGTATTTAAAAGACGTTCAGATGTAGAGCTTAGGGATATGGTTTAGTGGGGACTGTTAGTGTTAGGTCAGAGGTTGGACTTGATGATTTTGAGGTCTCTTCCAACCTAGAAAATTCTGTGAAATTCTGTGAAATTATACCCAAGTCCAGAGCTGGGAGGAAGGAGAAAGAGGCACTGCTATGCCTGTCGAATCCTACCAAAATGAGATCTTGGACATGAGTGCCAGCAACCACGTGCCCTCCCGGCTTTCATGCCCCGGGCAGGACCTCCCCGACCCCTGCCACTACTGCCAGCAAACACGAGCTACGGGCACCAACAGGGCTAAAGCTGCCTGACACGGGTTTTCGGTAATAACACCCTGCAAAGGAAAACATGAGCTCACGGATGAGGAAACTGTGAGATGCCATGCCTACCACGCAGTGTCTCGGAGAGCCAAGGGCAGCGGTTCATCTGTCAGCAGCGAATACCCACGGCCCCTTCGCAGACACCTGGGAGCCCTCCATGGCACACAGCTCTGGGCTCTTGCTGTAACTACCAGGAAATGCCTCTAAAAAGCCCCAGATGTATGAATTGATTATTTTTAAAAAGCTCGAGTTTATATACCTGAAGACCAATTTCGCCTTCTCCAGCAATTACTGATCCACACTCCTCATGCTAATCCAGAGCCAGATGCATGCTAACATCTGCTGCAAGGAAAAATGCCACTGCTTCTTTTTCACTTTTTTATCTCAGAAAGGAGAGAGGGAAAAATATAACTGTAATTATGTATTTACTTCTAAAACATTTGGGGAGAGAGAATCAGCATGAAAATACTCACAACAGTGTGTCTGTAACATGCGCACCGTGTCACATTTAGCCGTTGTTCCACTAATGGGTAACAGCCTGCGCCGGCTGCCAGACGGGCGAGGTACTCCTCAGCTCAGCGAGCACTTTACGCTTTTGGTGATCAAAATGCACGAGACGTGCTCGTGTGCTTAAATATCTCACTGCACCAGTCAGCTCACGCTGAAGGCCCCGCTTTCAAACTTCACAATGGCTCGCCTGCACCTTGCGTGGAACAAAGTTTAATTACGAGGCCAAGAGCTCTGTCCCTCTGCTCCCTCTGGGGAAGGCGCAGCCAAACGGTGTCACTCGGCCACTGCAGCGCTCAGGGGCTGCAGCACAGCCTGCCCGGGCAGGGGGCTGCACGGGGCACGACGTGTGTCCTGCACGAGCTCTGCCCAGGAGCCTTTTCCCACTGGAAATAATTCTCCTGATTGAAAAGACTATTAAAAGTTAGCCACTAAATTCATTAAAGATTAACTTACACCGTACTTAAGTCTGCACTTCAGAGGTGGTCGCTAATTGCACTGGAGATGATTTATCAAGTGCGCGAGATTTTCTATTACAAAATTATTGATTAAAGCTGATGTATTTAAACCACAATAGACTTCAGCCAGGAGCCCTGTAAAACAACCGCCGCTGTGGTCAAGGCCTAATAACAGCAGCACAAAATTGTTCTAAATCTATTGAATTTACTACTTTGTCCCTTAGAAAGCTCAGTCTCACGAGGACTGAAAAAATCAGAAAATGGCATCCTCGAGTAAAAGAAGACAAACGAGGCGTGTGTGCTGCCTGAGTTCTGGGAGGAACAGGAGTGGGGGCTCAGACCTGCCTGGAACAGCACAGGACTTCCCATCTGACACCGAGATGACTCTGCTTTCATTATTTTTAGTTTGGGGTCATCAGAAAAGTAACTGTAGCACTCACTAAAGAATAAGGATATTGTCAGCGACACCAGCAAAAGGCACCCATGGAAATGCTGACTGCCCCTCTCACGTAGCCACGCCACACAGGCTGGAGGGGAGAGGCGTATTCACCGTTCAGACAGGTCTTGGTGCAGAGCCTGGCTTCTTCTCTGTTTAACACGAGACATTTGTCTTTGTGCTCACCCATTACAGGAGCACAAAGCTGTGCGTGGTTCTTTGTCTTACCCCTCCCTCCCTGACCGCCTGCAAGCTCTCAAATGCTGACTGCCTCTGTTAGGAAGATAAGCAAAAGATAAAATCTGATGCAGCCATTAATTTTTCGATGCATCAGCCGTGCTGAGCTCCAGTTGCCAGCCTCTGTCACATAATTACAGGCTGTTCCAATGGAGTGAGAAATTTCAGCCTGCTTGCTGCTCCCAAGTGGTCCACTTGTTAGGTTCTGGCTTTTGAGATTACATAGCTTGGATTAAATTTTATGTACTTTTATATAGCAGAATAAAAGAAGGAGAGTAGTTCCACCTGAGCTGCCGTGCCACAAGGGAGTCCTCTCAATGGGCCGTATAAATCCCAGACTGGCTCATCGCTGGGTCTCCAGAACGCTCCTCCTCCTGACATTTCTGTGTGCTGGCGTCGGCTCTGCTCCTTCCACACACAGACCAACTGCGGTCCCCACTTTTTTATGGCTGTAATTTGCTAACACTATGGGTGCCTAACGACAAGATCACATTTTTAGAGCACCTTCTTTAAGTATAAGACCAGGAGTCCTAAACCCCATGCAATTTGTCGCTCTGCTAACTTTTAGATACACTCCTCACTTCATCATATGCCTTGCGCATTAAACAGTGGGTCCTCCCATCTCCTTGGCAGATTGAGATGGAAGGGGGAAATTATTCTCCCCCTTGATGCAGGACTGGTTCGGCTCCTCAGGGGCAATAAGGGAAGTAATCTGGGTGGCTCAGATTGCCTTGCATGGGCTTGCACTGTGTCAGCTCCATCCAAGCAGTTGTTTGGTTGATTTACTTCATGTTCTATTAGAGGTAAGGAGCAGATACAAACTCTTAATTACATTTTGAAAGCCCATTCTGGATATTTTATTTCCTTTTAAAGCACTTGCTGAAATAAGTGCCCTAAGATTGCCTGTACCCAGCGGAGCAGGAACGCGCTCAAAGCACGCTCGGTTTGCGGGGCATCGCCCGAGTGCCCGGGGAGGAGGGAGGCTGGGGAGGGGTGGGACGGTGCCATACAGCATCTGTCTGCTCCCAGCAGGGTACTTTCTGACAACCAACAAACTAAACACATAAGCAAAGCCTAATTCAGGATCTCAGTTACCATCCGTGATGCTTACTGACTACAACTTCATTTGTGAAAGAATTAAAAAAGTTTAGTGCATAAACTGGGGCATGAGAAGCAAAGACGCTTGCTGGCTCAATGGCAAAGATGATGAACTTGTCTCAAACTCCTACTGCCGGTATTTATGAAATGTTAAATCTTAATAGAAAAATGTTCCCTTAAGCTCAGTGACATGGCAATGAATACAAACCGCCACTAGCTTAGAGTCTCTGTTGCATAACAAGATTTAAGGTTTATGACCTAAAAACAATTGCTTTACAGCTCAGGACAGGCTGCAGGAAGCTGCTTCACACACATGGTATTATACAGACACCCAAATGGAGTGATTTGCATTTGGCACATCTGGTCTACAACTGCTAACGAATGATTCTATGGGCTAATATGGGCGAGTAACAGGCTGATGAAGAAACCATGATTGTAAAATGATTTAAAAAATATCTTAAATTCTTTTAAATACAAAATAAAAATAGGAGAATATAGTTATACTCAGCATTTTAATTCCTAGGGACTTTAATTTGAAAAAATATAGCAAATTTACTATCAACATAACAGCATGTGCGGGTTCTTGTACAGAAGGGTGTAGGTTGCCTACAGCCATGTTCAATTTAAACTTCCAGATAATGGGATTTAACAAATACGGTACTATGGATCCAAGCCTTTAGCAGCTCTCTGCTTTATTGATAGCCCTACACTTTCAATCAGACCAAGGCTATGCTTTTAACTGCCGCGCTATTTCACGTTGATGGTACCTATAATATCAACTCAACAATGCATGTTCTACAACTACATCTACTGCTACCAGTACGACTACTACAGTGCATGCATTTAGTTCAGTCCCACAGATACATACACTCTAAGAACAGGCAAGGGGAGATGTGAAATGTTTTACGGGGGACAACAAGTGTTTTGTTTTTTAAGTAAGGGAAATTAATAAAAACATCAAAAGAAATAAAGTGTACAAAAAAATAGAGACATTTCTCAAGAGTTGATATGAGTCGTTTCTTGAACCGTTTCGTCTGAACAAGCAAAAAACATGCAACCAGCTGCTACTAACAAGAAGCTGGACACTGAGAGAGGATTAATAGGTGTGGACAAACCTTCCCGCTGAGAGCGCTCAGAAGAGTGTTTGAGAGGAGGTGTGCACGTCCGAGTGTAAGAGAGGCCGGAAAGTATGCCTCAGAGACACCCTCTCTCACAGCAGCCCCAACCAAGCAAGAGAGAAAACAACAAAACATAACTGCTCACACTCACCATCAAGGTCAGTAGCTCGCGTTACTAGATTCGTTATACTGGCAAGTATAAAGTACAGTAAGGGGTTGTCGGGGCACGGGGCTCAAAGCCGGGACTGGCACCCGAAATCCAGATGTGCCGGAGGCGGGGGCCGGGAGTGGGGCGGCTCCTTGCGCCGTGCCCCCGCGCTGTCCCACCGCGCTGGGTGCCGCCGGCCATCTCGGCGGGCCGAAGCGTGCCCGTCGGACCCGCCGCGCCGGCACGGCTCACCTGGGACAGGCGTGCGCGGCTGCCGCTGGTGCCGAGCAGCGGGGATCGGGCTGAGATTATGGCCTTAGCGTTTTTGTCTCCAGTCATCAGGGAGGAATAGTTGGTGGCAACAGGTTGGAAACTGGAAAAATCTCAGACTTGTCAATGAACCCAAAAGGAAGGAACAAAAATCCTCTCCTGACAATTTTTTGCTGTCTCACTTTCCTTCCAAATTAATCCCCCCCATGTCAAATGCAAGATAAGAATGTCCCCCCCACATGATTTTATTTTAAAAAAAGCATTTACAAGACAAAAATGTTTTACACTTAAAATATGTCAGGTGGATTTAAAAAGAAATGTGACATTGATAGTGAAGTTGTCTAGGAGGAGTTTGCAGCACTCAAACTTTTAAGTTTGCTCATTTTCCATGGCTCAGGTCCCAATTCATTAAAAAAAAATACAGGAATGGATGAGGTTGTCAAAAGCAGCCGAGGGATCCGGCAGCACAGCCCCACCTGACGTGAAAGGACGTGGCCAAACCCCCTCATCAGCTCAAGAGACCTCAGCTATCGCCTCCTCACAGGGATGTAGACCGGGCAAGTGATTTACTGCGAGAGGCATCGCTGCATTCACCCTGCCCGCACGTGAACGGCTAAGCTGAGCCTGAATTTATGACTGACATTGAGCACGAGTCGAGGGAAATGTCCCTTTTTGCTGATTGTAGGAGATAGCTGCTGTGACAGATAAGAGAACTTGTTTGATCTAGTGTGGTAAACTGGTGGCTGTGTCCTCACAAGCTGCAATAGAAAAAGAAGGGGAGAGGGAAGCGAAGACCGGATAGCGCAGGGGACAGGGCCAGGAGTTGCCCACAGCCACCGTGGCCCCGCCGCAGCCCCCATGCAGTTAACTGCCCCCGGCGGGCTGCTCCCGCTGTTAAGCAAACATGCAGGTTTCCTCCAAGGACACAGGACCACCACCCCAGGAGCAACGGAGGTCATTAGTGCCCACACACCAGAGCCGAGGGGGTTTGGAAATGAAAAGGCTGCAGTCTCCTTGGGAGACCAAGACGCAGGCCCAGGCGCCAGGCTGAGTGCCGGCGACGCAGAGCCACTGTGCTCGGTGGTGAGGGCAGGACCTGGGGACAGGTCACCGTGGAGGTGGCCGGAGGGGACACAACGCCACGCTGCCCACAGTGGGGCTTGGAAGGGGCAGAGGCCACAGGGCCCGGCCAGCGGCCTGGGGCAGGGCAGGCCAGCAGCGAGATGGGGCAGGGGCCCTGCCTGGGCACTTTCTGGCTCTGTCCGGGCTGAAGAGGGAACTGGGCCGGCATGGGGCAAGTGTTGTGCTCTGGGCTTTGGGCTGGGGCACGTGCAAAGGAGGGCTGTGCAAATTTGTAAAGGGAAAAAAAGAAAAACCAACGGAAAAGAAGAAAAACCCCAACCATTTTTCTTGTAATGAATCGGGCCCATACACTGTATCACAAGATCATACTCTACTGCTCCTGAATACAATTCACTACCATGGCTGGATGGAAGTGGCGAACCCAGGATGTCCCTTCCGAAAACTGTCTTTGGATGGAGATGACTACATGAAACACACTGTGCCCAGAGCAGGGCTCATTGCTCGTGCAAGTGGCAGCGGGGCCGGGGCTGCAACAAACCCACCTTCCTCCTTGAGATCTTGGGGCTGGGAGGGGCTCTTTTGATTCAGTTTTGGGGTTTTGCCAGTTTTGTGCAAAGAGGCAATTTCGAGGCTTGAAAGACATTTCCAAACACCATACTGCTCTTTAAACTTGCCAGAAAGGGTGTTGTTAATTTAGGATTAGTTTTAGTTTCGTATTGCAAGTTCAAATAAAAAACGAAAGAAACAAAACAAAACAGAAAACCCAACAGAAGGAAAAACAAAAAACACTCAAATTAAAGACAAATGTTTTTCAGGCACAGAATTGATCAATGCTCAGTTCAGTTGTAATGGGCACCAAAAGCACTCCGATTAAAAAAATAATAATCAGGGAAGCAACGTTAATCCAGCCAAACCCTCTGTGCCTTGCTAAGGGGCAACTCACCAGGTCTGTTTGTACGTAAAACAAAACCTGAAGGGCAAAACATGAGGAAGAGGCAGAAACAATGAAGTCTTTAATTTTTTTTTTTCCTGAAATCATATGCATAAAACAACCCTTTTTTTTTTTTTCCTCTTTGTTTCTTTTGTTTGATTGCTTTTTTGTTTCCCTCTGTGAAGGGGCAGTGGGAAGAGCAGGGAGATTGGGGATCCCCACAACCAGTCTGGCAAGTCACCCCTTAGGCGCTCTCTACATGCCACAAAATGGAACTGGTACAGATAATCCTTTGTAGCCTGCAAGCAGTGCCAGTTTGCATGGAACGGAGTTCTCCTGGTGTCTTGCTTTGGCCTCCATGGCATCAGGCTCACACTTGAGACAAATCAGGGCCTGCGCCCTCCTTCCGACCCGTTGCGTAGCGGTTTAGTCGGTTCTTTTCTGGAAGAGCCCAGTTCACGCACTGGGACTGCCAGAAAAGTCACCAAGAAACCCCCACGTCAGGACAGCATCATGAGTGAACTGGGAAATAGCTGCCAACGCCACGTCCTCTGCCCAGGCACAGGCCTCTGCCCAGCACAGCGGTGAGGGGCCGGTGGCTCCGACCCCAGGGAGCAGCCCCTGAGCCAGGGCGGTCGCAGTCAGCTTCTCCCTCGGCCGGGCTCAGTGGCCCGGAGCCACCTGCACGCATGGGGACAGGCCGGGACCGGGGCGGAGGAAGGCGCTGACAAACGAGCAGCTCACTCATGACTGCACTGAACACTCAATTCCCTAAGTAAAGCACTAATTCATATGTTTATCTGAATTTAAAACCAAAGGTAATAACGGTAATTGGCAATCATTTATTTATTTCCCTTAAGGGGAAAAAAATAAAAGTTTTCAGAAGGACAGGAAGAAAAGCTTTGGCAGTTCTCATGGGAAGCAGGCCGGAGTTTGCAGCAGCGAACTGAGGTGGTCGCCTGAGAAAGAGGCAAATTGCCATCAGTGCTGGCTGCCCCTGCACAGGAAGAAAACACCATCCCAGTAAGGGATGCGTCCAAACTGGTTTGAAGTGGAGAGCACAGCTCTGAGCGCAGCAGGAGCCCATGCTGCTGCATTACCTCAGCGCAAACTTTCCATGAGAAATGAAAACTTTTTTTCAAAAAAAAAACCACATTTTTTCTTTGTTTTGGTGTCCTTTATAATCTCAAATTTAAACCAAAGAAACAAAGAAACCAACATAATAAAGGAATAAATAAAGAAACAAATTAGAATATCTACCCAGGTTTTGGCAGTTCTTACGCCAATCTCCTGCAAGGTGCTCCAGGCCCCGTGGCCTCTGCTTGTAGTTTGGGTTTGGGCTTGATTTTTTATTTTTTATTTTTTTATTTTTTGGTGATTGATTGTTTTCAGGTCCCCAGGATAAGTGTGAGGAAAATCAGAGAAATGATGGAGAGCTGCAGCCACACAGAATACCGACAGAGCTTTTACCTGACCCTGCACTCTGAGGGTTTGCTCTTCCACGGGCCCCCCTACCTGATCCTCTTGCTGCTGCCACGGCTGCCGCTGCTACTGGTCCATAAGCCGCTGCCGGAAAACCTGGCCGTGGAGAAAAGGAGAAGGGTAAAGAAAGAAGCCAGCGGGCACCACGCGTCTCTGCGGGGCGCGGGCGGCCGTGACCTGCTAAGGGCAAGGCGTCTCCGAAGGGCAGCGTGAGGCTGTGGTCCCAGCTCCCTGTGCCATCCACGGGCACTGTGTTTGGGAAGAGCCGAGCCCTGCCCGTGTGCCTGCTGCAGGCAGTCTTTGCTGGTACAAAGGTGGCCCCAATCTCCTTGCAGAAGATGTAAACAGCAGCGCGAGCCACTGACGGCGCTTCGTCCCGCGCGTCTGGCCACGGCACGCTGCGGAAGCCGAGGCACTGGGGTGGATAAACTCAGAGGGACGCCTGCAGCACTTAGCTTACATCTCCTTACTTTCAGATGGTTAGGGTCGGACCGCTCGCACAAAACAATGGGTGCGTTTTGTTCTGTGCTTATTTGCAAGTGATAATAATGTGCTGATCTATAGACATAACAGTAATGGAAAATACGAGAAGGTCCTCACGTCAAGATCACAGATTTGCTGGGATCAAGCAGAAAAAAACTCACCAGAATGTAATTTAAAAAAGAGAGAAAGAAAAAAGCTTTTGAAAGCAAAACAGCCACAGATCAAGGATCTCTAAGACATACACCCTGCTACAGGGGGGCTGAGACGTTACAAATGAATGAAATGCTGCTAGCAAGATTTCAGATTCGTTTTCTTAATTAATATTAAAAAGATCTGCCAGAGGCTCTGACTTTAAATATGTTTTTGAAGAGGGCAATGGCAAGGTCCAGGCTATGAGCAAGAACCCCAAATACCCTTGCTGCAAAGTCAACAAAGCAGTCACAGCACTCCTGGTCTTTGGGAGCTCCGGCTGCTTCTGGTGCCAGCCAGGACACCCTCTGGGGTAGCCACTGCCACGGCACCCGCCCCTCAAGCATGCTCCAGGACTTTGATCACAGCTGCTTTGCAATGCTGAAGAACCACACAAAAATAACTGAGCCAACAGAAAAGAGAACAGCAAACTAGAGAGACGGAGAGAGCGAGATCCAGAAGAACCAGCAGACTACGAGCCCGCTACCTCTAGCGCTACCGTCCTAGCTACAGGGATCTACCGGGGGCATGAACAGAGAGCAGCTAGGCTAGAGTGACTTGAGGCTACTTAAAACATTAATTAAAAAAAGACATACTTGCATTTAAATACGGTAATAGGGCTGTTGAGGGAAAAGAAAAAGTCTAGGTAAATGTATGCAGAGCTACCCCAGGCTGCTGCCTGCTGCTGCTCCCCGCCCACAGAGCCCATGCGCGCAGCAAATCCTGTTACTTAATGCCACTGCCAACTGTTTGTTTGCATTATGCTGGTGATCTGCTATGATCCCTGAGGAGCGGGATGTAGTGGGAAGCACATCTATACGGGGGGATATTGTAACCAAAGTGCACTCTTGCTGGTGATGGAGACATTAACCCTGGTCGGCTCCCCCCGACATATGGGTAGTGGATCTACAACATCCTGGAGTGAGAAGACTTTGGTGTTAGAAAGTCAAACCAACCTTTGAACAGCCGGGAAAACACCTGCAGGACAAGTGCACAGGCTCTGGGCTTCATTTTTGTGCAGAGCCACGCCTGTGTTAAACCCCAAGCTGGTGCTGTGGGCGATGCTGTCCTTAAAGCCTCTCCTCTGCCACAGCACACATCCTGCTAACACATCCTGAGAGCAGCATCCTCAGCATTCCCGTGTCACATTCGGGACCAGCCAGTCACCAGCAAACCTGCCACTTGGAGGCTCTGGGGGTTTGCTAAACCACCCGTAAGGGATCAGAGGAGCTGCAGATTTCCCATGGAATAAAATGCCTCTGCCAAAACCAATCTAATACCCTTCAAATCACCAAGCACCCCCTGAAAGCAGCATAAAGAACAGGGCTGGAAAGTTTGTTTCTCTTGTTCAACTGCCAGGGACTCTCAGTATCTATTTGAAATGCAGGACAAAAAGTTTTGCCATGCAAAAGAATGAAATAACAAGGGTGGAGAAAGCACTCCACAAAAAGAGCCCGAACAAAGCATTTATTATGGCATTCCGGAGTTCACTGCAGGCAGATGTGTGACAAAATTAATCCCTCCTCCCTCACAGAAAGCCATTCTCCTGATTCTGAGATGAAAGCATCTGCGCGACACGGCACTCCAGACAGCTCCAGTGTGATCGGGCCTGCTCGCGTGCTGCCCAGGACAGCCACATGCAGCAGCGGCATGGCGCGGCCGCTGCACAAGGGGGAGATGGAAGCAGTGATGGATTATCCCGACTGGCAAAACCCGCTTACCGGTACAGGCTCACAGACTGGCTCCATCACTGGAGGATCCCTAAATCAATGCAACACTCTGAAAGTAACCAGTCCCACACACTGAAATGACATTTGCCAGGCACTGCATTAATCAGCTCCTTCATCTGACAACAAATTTCCCAGTCATCACACTGCTGAGCACATTAATGCTGTGTGGTGCTAAGAGCTGTGCCAACTTACGTCTTACGGAGTTTGTCCCTGAATCTCTCAGGAATGATCGGCAGCTGACACTGCGTTTCACAGATGGGATAAAACGAGGCACAAAGAAGCAAAGCGACTCCAGAAAGTTATCTGCAGAGAGCAAAGGATGCAGCCCGGCTCTCACCCGTTCTGGTCTCAAGCTCCACCACAAAGTATCTGTAATTCCCTGAACACCAATCCTACAGCGTTACTGGAACACTTTTGGTCATGCTGTATTATTACCTCCCATTATTTATACATTTTTAAATCAGTGAGGACTTCAAACAATGCGTACAGTGTCAGTGAAATTAACACTGAGCCCTTTACTGTGTCCTGCAAGAACCTTCTGCCCCAATCATCCTTCTGAGTTCCTGCACCATTGTATTAAAATTTGGGAGCTGGGGCACCTGGAGCTATTTAAGGAAGCAGAAGCATTAGCAAGCACTTGTGCTGGTTTCTGTGCCCCAGAAGCGATCTGCTTGCCCACAGAGCCTCTTGCTGGCCCCGCAGCTCACACCGGCACTTCGGCGAGGACGTCTGCCTGCGTTCCAGCACTGACAGCCCCTTCCCCTGGGCCTGGCTTTAAACCAGCTCCCCCGAGTCCTCGAGGCACCTTCCGGAGAGCTGCTCCCCAGGCAGTGCCAGAGGCGGATCCGCTCCATCCTGCCCTGCCCGACGGCCCTGGGGCTGCCCCAGGAGCTCGCCTCGGCAGAGCCGTGCGCTGAGCCTCTGCAGCTGCTGCCTGCAAACTCCCAGGGCGTTATTAACAGGCCTGGAGGGAACCGGGCACCCAGACCAGGGCACTGGGAAGCACTGGGAGGCACTGGGAGGCACTGGCCGCAGCATGCTCTGGATCCAGCCCCCAGCGGCGATCCCACCGTCTGAGATGCAGGGGGCCCAGCCTGGCTTCCTCCAAGCCCGCTGCGCTCTGAAGTCAACTGGGAAATCAGAAAGGGCTGGAGGGTGAGATCGACTCGTTCACTGCGTTTGTGTGAGGGGCTCCAGTTCTCGCAGAAACAACCCCTGTCCTTCTTTGTGTAGCCTCTGCATATAATTGCCTAGAGAACACAAGATACCAGAGCTGTTCTAAAGGAGCAAAGTGCCCACTTTAAGCGTTGCAATTAGAAGATATTTTACAGTAAATGTTTTGCAGTGGGCTCGCACACTGACCAGGAAAGCCCTGAGGATTCACAGCAATTTCATGCTCTCTTATTGCTCAGAGTGAGCCAAAGCCAGTATTTGGAGGTCAATTTTTCACAGATAATTTTTTTCTGCTTCCTGCATCAAGAGTTTCATTTTAAATACTGAAGCAGCCTCGTGCGAGGGAAGACGGACACATCTGTTTTAAAATGCTGTGCCCTGAGGTCACAGATGGAGTCTGTGGCTGTCTGCAAGCAACTGCTTTCTCCAACACACAAACAAATCTGGGAGCAGGGGATTGAAAGGGTGGCACGCAACTGAGAGCAGCAGGACTGGAGCTCAGCAGGCAGCATGCAGCCCCGCTGGCTCATACTTGGCATTACCAAGCAGAAAAAAACTAAGATCTGCGGATTTAGCAGATCTTTCAGGAGATTTGGGAACAAATCTGGCAAGAGCCATGCTGCATGAGGAGGGCCAGTCCTTGCCCGGGGCTCAGGGGCTCCGTGAGGCCCGTTGCAGGTCTCTGCAGGACCAGGACTGGGCCCCGAGGCTGCCCAGGAGCCCCTCCAGCAGCAGGGGACGGGGGCTGCTGGTGCTTCCCGTGAGCCACAGCCCCTGCCCCATGCACCCGCGGCAGCGCTCCGGGCTGGAGTGACACTGCCTGCAAAGCCCCCTGTGTCTTCACTCTGTTCGCTTTCATCTCAAACCACATTTCTCCTCTACCCCAGCACAAAGCTAGCTGAAAGACGACTAGAAGCAAGTGAAAAACACAATAAGCATTATATACCCCCCTCCTCTCTGCTGCCAGGACACTATAAAACATCTCCCATTGCAGCAAAGCAAATTACACCCATTTACTTTCAGGGGTCTGCACCTCACCCTGAGACAGCGTCTGCATCGCCCGAGCATCCCTTGCTGGGGGGTCTGGAAACCCCCTGCAGCGCCAGTAACGAAGGCATGGTTTGAACACAGTGCCCTTTTCATGTCGCTCAAGCTTTCAAAAGAAAACATCCCCGCAACAAGGCAGGAGAAGCCAGCACGCTCTTGCCAACCCCCTGAGACGGGAAAGAAGAACGCAGCGGCCGTGCGGGTCTTTGTGCTGGGGGTCTCGCTGCGGACGCAGCCAGCACTTCGCTTCCCGGGATAGAACCGAGGAGGGAGGAGTCTTTGTTTGCACTTGGAGATGATGGCAAGGAACTGCCAGGCTCAGGCAAGCGGAGGGGAAGCAGCCTCTGCTGAAGTGTGCTGCAGCTGCGGCCACATCCCGCTGGCTGGGGGTGCTGCGGGGAGCTGGGGGCTGCTCGGCAGCGGGGCCGGGAGGACCCAAATCTTCATCTGCAAGTGCTGCCCCACCGCCAGCCAGGCCACCGCTGCCATGGCTGTGGCCAGACCGTCACCAGCACTCCCCTGCTGTCCTGGCCCTGATGGGCAACCACCAAGTGCTTCAGGCTCGGCTCTGTGTGGCCCCTGCAGACCCAGGAGGACACGATGCCGTACTCTACAAGCAGCCAGACAACAGCAACAAAACAACAAGACCAAAAAAAGTCACAAAGACCCCGATAATCATGTTTGCTATCAAAAAATACTATGCAGAGGATTTTCTCTGCTTCCTACCAGCTAAAGCACGTAGGGCAGAAGAGGTCATATGCTTAGACTTTGGCGATAAGCACGTGGATTTAAAACAACAATAAAAATGCAAGCTGAGAGTCTCAAATCATAATCTGCCTTCAGCACCAGACTTCAGAAAAACAACAGAAATTATGAGATGTGCACGGAGAATAAAAGCCACCATAAAACAAGCAGAATACTTCCTCCCAGTTTACTATTTGCATGCGTTGGCGTCACAGCTGAGCGCCGGGGCTCAGCCTCCCGAGCACGGCTCCGAGGGGGGCGTTTCGGAGGGAACGGCCGAGCTCCGGGTTTACGTCCCGCCTCATCTCACAACGCTTTGTCTTTGAGGCTGACCTGGCTCACGCAGCGTGCAGATCTACATCAGTCGTTTGGGAGTTCACTTGATCTCCCAGAAAAAAAAAAGTGTGAAGTCGAGAATGTAAAACCGTCTGCAGGTTGAGTGGGAAAAGGCGAGGGGAAACTGATCCCCTCCTTTCAAGCAGCGTTACCAGCGGCTTTGATCAGCGCAGAAAAGCGTCGCGAGGCTCACAGCTGTCATTTCAAATGGGTTCTCGCTCGCATCATTCTTTCCATTAGGCAGTGTTATCCTCTTTGTAGGATCTTTAGGCTTCATTTCAAAAGTATCAGAGACTCACAAGCATGAAGCAGAAGAGCCCAGTAGCCTTTTTTTGGGAGGCGGGCAGGCGTGGGTCCAATTTACTGGACACAAATGCAGTCTTTAATGGTGAGCATGCACAAGGGAAAGCTCCATCCCAAAACAATCCCTTTATGTTTAAAACCTTCATCTTTCAGTCCTCTCCCTTTCTATAAGAAACAAGAATGAGAAAGGAAAACCAGCTGCCATTTCAAGCTTCAGATTAACAGCTCACCATACAGAGGAACACAGAAATCAAATTTTACCTGGGCTTGGTGAAAGACGAGGATTCTACCAAACCACTCTCATGCCATCATGGTTTAGTAGCAATTAACACTTTTGGATTTGATCAAAGACCCTGTGAAACTCTCCCCGCACCCGCAGGATGTGACCGTCCGCAGCGCCTGGCGCTTCCAGCAGCGAACCTGCCGTGTCCCCGCGGACACGGGGCAGCGCCGCCTGCCCGATGGCCAGGGGGGAACAAGGCACGGGGCAGCGGTCCGTGGAAATGGAGAATTTGTTTCCTAAGCTTTCGATCAATTCTATGAATACTTTCAGCTTCTCCAGGCCTGCTCGGAGTTCTTTATTGTGACAGCCCCATTAAGTGGTTCCCTTTGTCTTTATATGCTGTGTTACATCAAGCTTATTAAAATCTATTTCACCAGGTCAGAAAATTAGCGAACTTCAGATACAGCACATCATGCATAATGGAAACCTCATTAAACAGCCCACTGTGTTATTCAAGGCACAGTCATCTGCTGCTTAAAATGTACAATGCGTAGCAAGATTTTGTAGGAAAATTCCCAACGTCAGACACCCGTAATGCGCTTCACACCGGATGCGTGTTTGCAGATGGATGTTATTATGAACAAATATTTCTGCTTTGGAATTTCAACAAAACAATAAAAGCCAAATATAGTTAATTTAAAATTTGGCACTTCCACATTATGTACAGTGAACAACCCATTTTTCAGCTGTTTACCACTCTCAGGCCACGGTTTTTAAAATGAGAATGATGCACTTTTGCCCAGTAATTACTTTATGCATCAGTGAGACAAAGCCTTGTTTGTCTCCAAATTATCATTCTGTGTCATTTCAAGTGTAATAACCCTTTTGCAGTTATTTCACCATGCAGAAAACTGGGAAAGTTCTCAAAGGCAAATGGTTCACACTAAGAAAAATATTTATTCAAAAAAAAACAACACAACAAAACCAAAACCAAAAAAAAGAAAAACCAAACCAAAACAATCCAAACCAAGAAGCAAAAGCTGGTAGCTGTTTTAGCTTGTTTACTCTGCTTAAAAGCTATTCCAATCCTATAGCAGCTTTAAGGCATCCACTACACTTCTGAAATGTGCCCTATGAAAACCATACCTCCCACCACCCACCACTCTAACTTGGTATGTAATTCTCCCTAATTCAGTATCTGTTGAAACACAGGGAATTATGAGCTTCAAGTGAAGGCAGCTGATGTGCATGAAGGAGAATCTCAACTAAATCGCTTCCTAAAAGCAAGTAATTCTGTTTAGAACTAAGCTGATCACCCGATGAAAGCATTTCTCATTTTAAAGCCCAAAGCCAAGCACTTACCATTGATTTTTAATAAGCAAGGTATGTATAAGTGAAATGATCATTGCAGGGGGAGGAATACTTGTGAATTCACCGAACCCACGCCTGACACACGGCACAGCAGCACTGAATTTCAGTCACCTGCTGCGGAACGAACAAGGGCAGGTTAGGTGGAACAGCATCAAGGCATATATTTAAAGTTCAGCAAAGTGGCACTGATTTGCTTCAAGCCTCATTTCAGTTGCTTTGATGGTAGAGAAAATGAGCTATTTTGTTTAAACAGCTTGTTTAAATTTTTATGAATGATCTAAACTATCTGGGTAAGTATTATTAAAAGACAGATCCCAGACTACGAACGAATGCATAAAAAGAACTCACGCCTGGAAGCTGAAGCTGGCAAAATTCAACACAGATGAGAGGCACCTACATACAGGAGGAGGTAATTAATCAGAGGACAAGGTTATCAGAGGGCAGGAAATTCTCCACAACTTGCAGGTTTCCAAGTCAGGAGTGAACGCCTCGCCAGAAGACACGCTACAGCTCCCTGCAGCTTATGGAGCGCAACAGTGGTGGCTGGCAGGGCCAGGGGACTTCACGCTTCCCTGCTGGAGGAACTGCCGCTGTGCATTTCATAATCCACATTATGAAAAAGGTCAGAGGAGAGGATCGTGGTGCTGAGCCTAACAACCCTGAGGGCATCACTGCAGGGACTACGTATTACTGCTTCTGGGCAAAGGAGAACTTGGAAGCTACTTAAAACTTAATTATGAGCATGAAACCCTTCTATTAAATGTGACTGAAGAATGTTTTTGTGCTTTAAGGAGAATAATCTCTTCAATTCTTTTTCAACCCCCAGCCCCCAGTTTTTAACAGCTTTGCAGTTAAAAATTGCACCTACAGAGGCCAAAGGCCTAAGCAGGTGAGGTGCTGAGCTCCGGCCGATTTGGACAGGTAGAACTTCCCACAGCAGAACTGGTGTGACCACATCATGTTATGCTTTCCATAGGGTAATCCATGTTTGCTCCCATACGTGTGGGCTTGCATTATGACTCTTTACTCCTGCGGCTAATTATTCTCATTAAGTTCCCCAGCTGCCGCAGCTGCGGCCTGCTCACCACACAACGATCACTCAGGGACTCTTTTGCTGCAGAACTGCCTGAAACACAAAGAGCTCGTGAGAGACCCGGATTCACCGGCAGGTTTGTTTGGTTTTTCTTTCCTTTCTTTCCTCCCTGTCCCTTTAGGATCGCTCATTCTCAGGGCGATGTCCCTGAATATTTAAAGCCCATCGCAAATTTCATGCCCAGATCAGTGAGCAGCTGGGAACAGGACAACCCAAGTTCAGTGTTCAAGATGTCCTCGCTGATCAAGTAGGTGTTCAAGGCATCACCAGAGAAAAACCTAATGAAGGGCCTGGCAAGTTTTGGTCCTTTGCCAGACAAGCAGTATGGGGAAACCTTACCAGAACCTTGCTCGCCACACAAAGCCTCTTGCCCGGACCTGGACAGAAGTGGGGGCAGCACTCGTACCAGCCACCTGCTGCTGTTCAAGTTGGTGGAAGCTGGACCACTGGCTGAGATCAACAGCCTCCCTCCTGAAAAACTCCCCTTAAATTCAACAGCCAGGATATTAGTTTAAGGAGCGGGGCAAATGGCAGGTGAAAAGGAATTTTACAAAGCACTGCTCTGCAACACAGAAAAAACAACAACACAACTCTTCTCAGAAAACAAATGCACCTAAAAGCTGCTTAACTTCTGCTCGGGTTTGGGGAATGGCTCTAGATAACATTTTTCCCGCATGAAAACAAAAGCTATTGCCATCTAAGCAGAACTTGAAGGAGTACCTTCTGGCTTTATGGGCTTTGCTATGTTAACTTCTCAGTTTGTTTTCCACAGCTTCAGCTGCTCCTCGCTCTGGGGATGGGACTGCAACAAGAACAGCCTGCCCTCGGCCAGCACAGGAAACCCAAACTCTTAATTTTAAACCAGGTTAAGTCCATAGCCTTTATTTTCATTGATGAAGATGGAAACTGAATGTTCTGCAGAGTGACAATTAAGGTGATTCTAGCAGATTCTAGCAGATTTCAAATGTATTTTGTAAACCACTTTATGCCATGCAGATGCAGTGATGTGTTTTAGTTGAACAAAAACATGCAGCGCAGGGATGATTACAGCACATTTTAAGCAGTTAAGAGAGGGTTAGACAAAGCAGTCAGAACGGTTCCTCTTGCTGTTGTAAGGCTTAACTTAGCTGCACCTCCTGAGTACCTCCACTGCTTTATACCATGTCTTGCTACATAAGACATGATCTGCTTGGCAGTACGGTGAAGCTACAAACACACCCTTTTCCTCTCACTCCCACTGCATCTCCTTTTGGTGATTACTTATAAAGGAGTGGGAAACCAAGAGTGAGAGACCTGCAGGAGAGCAAAACAAGCTTGCAGCTTTGTAACATTCCTCAGTGTCCTCAATACCAGATACAGCAACTTACTTCCTTACCTCCTTTCAGGCACAATGAAAAAGCAGCCTGAAGCTTGTCATTATTACAGCAATTACTCTTGTCTTTGGTACCAGCTCCTTTTCCTGACCCAGAAAATAACTATCAGACTCACTAGGCAAGCGTCACAGATAACTTCTATGTAAGAACAGCTTCCTACCCAGCACTGATGGACTACAAGTGAACAGTTTGCGACTGCTATCAGAAAAGAAACTAAATTAAGCTTCATACATTAACAGAAAGTTGGTTTGGTTTTAAATGCTCTCATAATAACAAAAAGTGTAGTTTAGACTTTGAACTTTGGTTTTCACAGCACCAGGCACTGCAAGAGCATGACCCAAGACTGGGCTTTGCAGACTACAGAGTATCATTATTAATAAGCAAGTATATTTCCAGGAGCTCAGAGAAGTTTGTGAAAATATTTGTTTTTCCCACCTTTCCCCATATATAAAGGCTTTAATAAGTTTTAAACATTCAGGCAAACAAACCCTTAATTAAAAAGAAATTTACATTCCGGAGCTGAAGGCTTCTAAGTAACTTTGACAATCCCCAGACATCCAGGTAACGATGGAAGCAAGTATAACAGAGGGAAACAAAGCGATGGCAACTTCCGTGCTCCCCCAGGCACAGCCAGCAGCACCAGTCCCACTGTGGGGTCTGGGGACAACGTTTGCCATCCCAGCGAGGACCTTCTCTAAAGCAACAAGAGTTACCTGGTTTTCCTTTCCATTTCCAAACAGCAGAAAGAGATTCCTGCACATCAGTGCTGGAGAGTTTGCAATAAGGGTTACTAAAACAACACAATCATGTGGGTTTGAGGCTTAAGCCCACCTCGGTCGGCACGATGGAAGATCAGACTGTTGGGAATATTGCAATTTTTACATGTAGACATCGCTCTCCCCCCAGTTACAAGTGCGTTGTCATATTTTCTTGCTTTAACTTTTGCTGTCAACACACCTCGTATGTAACCATTCATCTGCAGGTTCTTCAAATACTGGGTCACACGCTTGGAGGTATGGTTGTTTTATTCTTTTATTAAATTGTCATTGGTACTGGTTATTTGGTGCATCCAAACCAAAAATATTAAAACTGCAAGCTAAGAGAGCAGCAACACAGCATATCCATTGTAAACAATTTATTATTATTTTCTACCTTAGTTACTTACAGGAAAAAAGTCATAAAAAAGAAAAAAAGAGAAGCACAGATGGACTATTTACAAAAAATGAGAAAATTCACAATAGCCGAAATGTTTGCAAATCATGCACACTAAGACAAGTTCACAAAAGCAAAGCAATTCATAGCAAAAAAACCCAAACAAAATAATAAGAAGCCATACAGATTAAAAAAAGCTATTGCCTGCAGAAAAGTAAAAAGAAAACTAACCAATTATTACATCAAGCATCTTTAATGAAATGAACAGCATAGCCGTGTATTGTAGAGCCTTTGACACTGACATTTTAACAAGTGGATTAACAAACATTAAAATGCATTACAGTTCTACTGTAAGCATGCAATTTACTTCTCACAAACTTATAAAATGGGTAGAAACACCTAAAGAAAAACAGGATTCAAATACAAGGTGTGTTTTCTACCCAAAACACCAGAACCTGGTCTTGTTAAAAAGGAAGCCAATGGATAGAGGCATGTCGCAGAGCTCTGAGGTTCTGCTGGCATTTGGGTGAAGATTAAGAGGCGCGGTACAGCTCAAGCTAGCGAGGTGAAAGCTTGCCCCTCTTGCCAAAATTTAAGCGATTTGCCCATGATTTGCAAGCAAAGTCTGGAAGTAAGAGCAGCTGCAGGGAGTACACGAAAGCTGCAAGAGGAGGGGGCAGCTAGCGGTGCAGAGCTCGAGCGGGGGCTGCTGCAGCACGGCGCTCCAGCCCCCAGCCCAGCGGCCATGCGGGGGCTCGCCGGCCATCGACCCCGGCAGCGCTGCGTCGGGGCACAGCTCCGTGACTGCGGCAGCTCTGGGCAGAGCCACCACGACAAAGCAAATCCAGAGAACAAAACACACGTGGGTCAGCTGCACCCACAGCCACTGGCGGCATAGGTTCACACCTGCCCGCACGGGGCGTGCTCGTCTGGGGGAATTAAGCCCTGCTTTGTCGATAACCCCAGCAAGAGGAGACCCTAGTCTCGCTCCACTGTAACTCTGATCTGTGCTACTGCTGCACGTCTCTGTGTAAAAAAAGCGCCAGCATCTCTTTTTGGGGCTGCTGTGTAAGAACCAATCATCATTTTTCCTTCCTTGATAAAATTGTTTCTAAGAAGTTTGTGAGAAGTCATGCCTTCATAATGCCCCTATCCCCAGTCCTTGTGAGTTACATTCCAAGTGGGCATTAAAAACTCATAACAAAGCAGAGGAAAAAAATTAAAAAAAAAAAAAAGAAAAAATAAAAAGCAAACTCAAAGCAGTGAGGATATGGAGCCTTTAAAAAAATAAAAAATAAAATAAAAGTCCAGTCAATCAAACCAGCCAGTAAGAGCAGCAATTTTTCAGTGGACATTGATATTAAACATGGACCACCCAGGCTTTTTCTGTCTCTCTCTCTCATTAGCACTGTAGTAAACCCCGATTAATTTGTTATGCATCTTTAAGAACTAGTTGATAAAAATTATGTCTTGTGAAATCGGCAAATAGTCTGCAAAGTGAAATAAGAACAGAAATTAATAGATTAAACTGAAAAGATAAGTCCCAGAAATTAAAAAAAAAATGACACAGAAAGGGAGTGATTGTAATTAAAAGAAAAAGGCTATGTACTGAGTTATAAATGCAGAGAGGAAAAAAAATAACGTGATGGGAGAAGATAGAGCAGTCGCCAACCTGACTACGTGTGCCTCGCTGCGGGGCCGGGCGTCGCAAGGGCGCGCTGCCGACAGCACAGGCAGGCTGCTTGCCCCGCGCAGGATGACAATGCAAGCAGGTGGAGCGTGACGTTTGTAGCACTGCTTCACTGCCACAATGGTAAATATCAGTGGTACAGTTCAATTTCGGTGGACACTTTTTTTTTTTAATTAAAAAAGTCAGTAGGTTGTGTAACCGGAGAAGTAACCGGCACGAT
The DNA here is from genome assembly GCF_011077185.1 of Oxyura jamaicensis. Classification (NCBI taxonomy): domain Eukaryota; kingdom Metazoa; phylum Chordata; class Aves; order Anseriformes; family Anatidae; genus Oxyura; species Oxyura jamaicensis. Next base: position 10,165,849 of record NC_048911.1, read on the forward strand.
GCCCGCGGCCAGCCCTGCCAGGCTGACCCGCGGCAGCGCAGGCACCCGGGAGAGCTTTCACACACCTGCCCTGGGGGAGAACACGCTGCCCCTTCTCTGTAGCGATCTGTACAAATGCAGCTGGGTATTTAGAGGTACATCTGCACAGACGTGGGGTTGCAGCACCACTGCTCTTCAAGTACCAGCTTGTAGCGAGGGTGCCGAAGCTCTCCAACACACCGCCCGGGTGCTCCCTCAGAAATGGCCACATCACTTTTTTTCCCCGCATCATGACACTGAGCGCTTGGACGTGACAACTTATTAAAAAAAAAACTACTTCAGATCCCTCTCCACCAGGCTCGCACCTATCTCACGCCCTGTGCCGCAGCACTTACTGCTCTCCTCGAACAGCCGGCTCCCAAGGGGACACCGCATCTGCCTGGGGTGTCCCGACCGGCCGCCCCCTGCCGCGAGCAGCGCCGCAGCCTGCCCGAGCCGCCCTCGTGGCACCATCCCCGCTGCGCCCCCACCATGCAGCACCCACGAGATGCAGCGCTTCCATGCTGCCCCCACCAGGGTCTAATTGCTGTAAGGAACGTATGAGCTGCAGGGAGAGCAACGCGGGCACGGCTCTAGCCCTGACGCAGCCACGCCAGCCGAGGCGGCCGCTGCGCAGCTCCCCTTCCGAGCCCAATTTTCAAGCTGGCCCCTGGCGCAGAAGGCACCACTGGGGCCTGCAGTTAAGCACACCTGCTTTTCTAGAGGTGAGAATTTGCTTTGATTTTCTTCTGCATTTGCAATCTCTGCAAGAGATTGAAAATAACTAGCAACTAACTCGAAGGCCAGTTTTGAAAAACCTGGCCCTTAATAGAAGTACATATAATGAGGGCTGGAGTCAAACGGCATCTCTGCTTTCAGCCAGCCGACACGTTCGTTTTAGACATGTTTATAATTAAAGTCATCTCTGCCGATTTTCATCATTTAACATATCAAAGCTGTCTCTCATTTAGCTGTCTTTATACAAATGAGCTGGTGCAGGAGTCACGAGAACCCGGGAAGACAGCGAGAGACAGGCACGCACCTTCTGAAGCCTCCTCCTGCGTTCAAGCACACATCAGTGCCTGCCTGGAGAGTGTGTGCGTGCATTCGGGTGACCTTCCTGTGTCAGGGAGCAGCACCTGGCCGAGCCCAGCACCCTGCTCCTGGCTGGAGGAGCTGCCAGTGTGGGGCTGCTGCAGCCGGCGGCAGCACCGGCACCTGCCCTGTCCTGCCGCCCCGGCACAGCCCGCGGGGCGCCTGCCCCTGCCAGCCTGTTGGAGCCCCTGCGCCCTGCCAAGGCAGCATTCGTTTTATTCATGTCCTCCAAAGGACCTGACTCAGTTTGAGAGGGCTGAAGCACAGGTGGGAAACAGGCAGTTGAGCTTAAAATAGAGCCTTAGCATTTGTAAATTTCAGCCATGGAAAAGAAAACCTAACGAGTTTCCCTTGGTGCTATTCATCCTGCAGAAACCAGTTCTGCAGAAACTACTGTGCAAGGACATTATTCATCTTATGGGTGTTAATAATGCGTATCCTTTCCAAGTAATGCTTCATCCTATTGACCCAGGGTTGAACACACGGACGTATCCTTGCCCCAGCGTGCCCCCAGCAGAGCCAAGCACTGCTCCATGGTCTCCGACCCACCTATGGGTCCATCCAGGAGGATGCTCGGTGTCTTCGCCACTGTGCCTGCAGCGACTTCACCACGGGCAGGGTTTCACTCGGTTTCTCAACTGGCCTGAGCAAAGCTGTGCTTCCACCATTCCCTTCCTAAGCCATTAAAGCACGGCACGGGGTGGTGGGACCACTCGCAGGGGACCTCAGCGATGAGTGCGCTCGTGAACTGACCGTGCAACACAGAGGTGTTGCCACGCCACGGTGTCCAGGTGGGCTTTAGCTAGTGGCGATAAACACATGGCCTGCTAGACCTCCCTGAGAAACACTGAGGTGAAGTAAAAAGAAATTCTTAATCCCGTGCAGTTTCAGTCCCAGGGGCAGCCTCGAGGCCCGGTGGTGCCACACAGGGGGAGCAGCACCCGCGGCCCTGGGCCCTCGGAGGGAAGCGCACCGCACGCGGCCAGGGAGGGAGGGAGAACAGCACAGAGCACACCCAGCGAGCACGCGCCGTCAGGAGCTAGCTGCTGGGAAGGACACCGAAGGTATCTACGAATATACCGGAATGTTGGACTTCACTCCAAACTGCACTTCTAATGAGTATGAACTTACCACAGAACGTGTGAACGTGTGTGAGAGTCTGTGTGTGTGTGCCTGTACATTCATCTGTCATAAATATATGAAAGGAAAAAAACATCAAAGGGAGGCTAACAGCTCTTGAATTATCTCTGTTGCTTTATGTTTTAATTTAAGAAGTTTGTTTTCAAATAACCAGTACCAATTTACACATTAATAAAAATGTCTTAAAAATATGTATATGTATATATATATATAAATATTTTTAATAGTCAAAAAATTGTTATGTGAGATGCTCCCTGCAGACTTGCCTGTCTCAACTTGCAGCTATGGATTAAAAAAAATAAAAAGGAAAAAAAGGAAAAACTAAAGAAGGAAAGAAGGGAAAAAAAGTAAATCTGCAAATGAAACGTACATACCTGGGAACTGATAGCTGTAACTTGGGGCAAATCCAGGATATCCTCGGCCATACGTTGCAACAAAATTCGGGTAACCTTGATTACAGAAATATAAAAATAAAATAAAAAAGGAGAGAGAGAGAAAAAGTTTCAAGATTAATAAAGGTCTTTCAATTTATAAATATAATGCAAAATAACATGGAAGAAACTTGATTTTACAAGGGGGTACTCAAAAATGAGATTTATTCTGCTCATGCAAAACTGCAGAAAGGTTTCATTATTATCCTGAATAGAAACATCTAGAGATCTACGACTTTGCTGATCACTTGCCTGCCTTGCTTTGTGCGTGAGACCTGTCACTCACGTAATTAACATGCACTTTGGTATCTGAAGTCCAAGGACTGTGCATACTTGTTAGCTGGAAGAGTAAATGCCAAATGCTAAGGCTAAACACATAACACAGGTTTGCTCTGACATTTGGAGAGCTTACAATGAATGTACTTTGCTTCAGAGCTATTGACAGTTGGAGATTAAGGTAGTAGTAATTCTTTATCCCAGGAGTGTGAAGGACAACAGTTAACACATCAAAGAGTTAGAGGCAGCAACAGCAATGAGCCAGAGTCAAAGAGCTTTTAATTTTTCAGGAAAGAAAACCCAGATATGAGAACTGCTTCCTAAAGCAATTGCTAAGATACACGCATCCAACCTCAGGCAGCTTTTGAAGTTTTATTGCGAGAAAAATACCACTCAAGACCATTTTGCTAATAAAAACGCCCACGTAAACGCATTAAGGTGCAATTGTGCCCTCTTCCACGCAGCGGATGGAAGTGAGCAGTAATGCTGCTCGCAGGGCAGGGCTGTTCGGATGGCTGCGGGCTCTGAAGCGAGGCAGGGCCGTGGGCGCAGCCGGCCTCAGCCCCGTCCCCTCCCGTGGCCGTGTGGGACCAGGCCGCGTGGACAAAGCAGCGCCCGCTGGGCCGCCCTACAGCTGCTTCCCAAGGGTCTCGCTGTGGCTGCCGGCCAGGCCAGGGCAGGGAGGTTCTGCTGCTCAGGCACCAGAGGTTTGCAACCTGCTGGACATCAAGGCTGGAAGCCTCACGCGGGGTGGCAGCAGCCAAGGGGCCTCCCAGCCCTCACGTACGACGACGGCTGCCTCTGCCCCGACACGCGCTGTGGGTGCTGCATGCAGTCCTTTATGCTGCGGAGGTTTCCTAAAACTGCAACCTCGCTTCTGACCCTTCTGCTTGCCCAAATTCCTTAAAAACAGGAATTCTCCTTTGCAACTCCAGCACTACGTAACGCTCCCCTTGGCTACCACTCTTAACCTGTCTGCCCAGACTCCTCCAGTCCCCAGGAAAGGCCTCTCCAGACCAAGAAATGATCTGAAGAAGTTTGTTCTCTCTCCACCTGAAGCCAACAGACATCCTGCAGCGGTGACAGCAGCAGCTGGGCCAGACCTCCGGAGCACGGGGAGCTGCCGAGCGGTTCCTCTGGAGGTCCTGTATCTCCGTGTTTGTTTGTTCTTTAAAACACGAATACATTGTACAGTAATTCTGCTGCCGCACCAGGTCTCTCCATTTATGATTAGATTTTTATACAGATATAATATGCTATTAATCATAATCTAAAACAGGAAGATAAAAATGCTTGGATGAATTTTGATTATGGGATTAGGCAATGCCAGGGGAAAGCAGCCCTGCAATTGCAGGACAGCGCATGGCAGCTTTCAGCAGATATGTACACACTGCTTAGCCCCTGCCTATTTATTTCACAGCTCAACAGCTGGATTCCCTTAGAAATTAATCACCTCTGTCGTTAAATCAGATCTTTCAGAGTTAAGCTTTACAAACCTTTTTTCCTTTTATTTTTTTTTTTAAACCTACGATATTGATAAATGGATTGTTTGCTAAGTAACTAGCGCCATTAACACCACTGTGAGCTCCACAATGAAAAATCACTCTGCGGCACCGACCACAGCCACTATCCTCACCAAGAGGAAAACATTTGCTCCCATGCAAACCCAAACGACTCTGAGGCAGGTTTTGGCTGGTGGCCTAGGGAGCTGTGGGGGCCCCATGTGCCGAGGAGCACCCAGGTCTGCCCCAGGGTGTGGATGCTGCGGGCACATTTTGTCAGCTGCCCTGCAGGACAGGGCTGTGCCTGCCCCCGTGCGTGTCCCAGACCTCGGGCAGCGTTCAGCAGCCCCGCTCTGCCCGGCCAAAGCCACTGTGTCCAATGCCAGCCGCGGCGCTGCCCGGGTGGGGGTCTCGGCTGCATCCGCGGCGCTCGGCACTCTCTAGGTCAGGCAGAAGAAATCATAAATTTATAATACAACATTACTTCAATTTTCCTCTTCATTTACTGCTGCAGTGCCCAGCTCTGCTCTAACAAGTCAAAGCCCGATCCGTGCAGGGGAAATTGGCTGGCTGAATATCAATATCACATTAACACCATGCCCATGTGGCTGCTTCATCAAACCAAATTATGGCCATGCTGACCTATCCACCATTTCCATTAGATACCATTCTCATCCTGCACTGGGTACCGAACAGTTTATTTGCTTCAGTAGCCCTACTGAATGACCAAAGTCTCTAATCACCCCTTGTTGTTAAGCCAAAAATCCAAGTTTTGCCTGGATTATCTCCTCTGGAGCGAGACCCTGCTGCCCGTGGGAGCGCAAACTCAAACCGACACCCCAAACCGCTTTCACAGCTCCTTCACCCAGCTCCCTGTCTGCTGTCACCAGCAGCGGGCCCTGCACGCCCGCCCCGCAGGCTGGCCGAGCCAGCAGCCCCGTCCTGGCCGCAGGACGGATCCTGGCCGTACACAAGGTGACAGTGGTGGCCGCGGTGTCACCACGCTGACCACACGATGGTCACGGTCACACTCCCGCTGGAGGAACACCCGGTGCCGCCACCAAGTCCGCTACTGCTGTGGCATACGAGGAAGGTGTCCTGGAGGAAAGCAAAGGCTCTGCTTCCAGGACAAAAAAGACTGCAGGTAGGTAACACTCACCTTCTTATTGCAGTTCACCTACGGGTACCACAGCGTTACTAGTGTTAAAGCCCGTCACGGTGGGCCCACATCAAAGCCCAACATTACAGGCATTTTACAGAAGGGGAAACTGGGCAGAGTGACGTAAGCACCCATTGCACCAGGGAATGTAGAACAAAACCCAGCTCCTACAGGCACATGGGGGTGACCGTGTACCAGGGAGCAGCTATGAAGAGAAACAGATCTGCTGTAAAAGTTGCCCCCTTGGTCCAAAGAAGTCTCCTACTGATTTGTCTCCTACTCCAAGGACAGGAAAAAGCTAAGCCCGAGCTGAGCACAGCTGTGCTAACGGGGGTGAACACCGCACCTGGAGCTGCTGCAGGAGCCCGGAGGCTCCTGGAAGTCCTGCCCGCCTGCTGGGAAGCGCGTGTCCAACACAGGATTCCCTTTCCTTAATTCTGCCTCAGAGGCGGCTACGGCTCTATTAAAGAGTCTGATGGAAAAAAGGAATGACTTTCTTTGAAGGGCACAAGCTTCTTTTATGCATGAGTTCAGCCTACCTCGACTGAACGTGTGCAGTAATGCAGAGCCCCGGCCTGCCTGGTGCAATGATATGAGCAGCCTGGTAGGGATTTTCTGAAATTTGGTGTTCATATCAGACATTATTTCAGCAGTCTCAGGGCATAAGCTTTATGGGCTGTGCTCTCTTATCTCTGGAGGAATTTGCAAGTTAAAAAGGGCCCAACTTTAATATTAAACACCAGCAAGCCTAAGATGCCCATCACCAAATGAAACGAGTCCTGTAGGGTCCGTGCTCAGATCTAGCAGTGCAGCAGCCACCCCAGAGCCTGGCATCCCCGCCGGGACGCCCCACACCGGCAGCTGCCCCGACCCAGGCAGAGCTGCTGCAGGTGGGATTTGCTGCTATTGATGTTATCCCTCTTTGCTTTTCTCTTTTCTCTGTTTTTTTGTTTCAAGTTTTCAGGTATGGACCTCACCAGAGAGCAGAAAGAAAGCAGGGGTATCACAGCAGCACCTAGGTGGCCCCTGGCGAAGGGGCTCCACGGGTTGAGGGGTTTGTACCGGGACCCGCTGGCAGGGGTGGGCTTCTGGGCGCAGTGCGAGCTGTCGGGCCCTGGCAGTCCTCATCCAGCTGAAGACGTGCGCTGCCTGCTGGTGCCTGGGATGCAGTGCTTGCTCACCACGGAGCGTGTGAGAGCCTTGCCATCCTCCTGCCAGGTGGGCTGCCAGAGAGAAAGAGGTCACGGGAGCTGAAACCATTCCAGCCCACTCTTTATGCAGAGTGGCTAATTAATGTTCCTGGTCTCCCCCGAGGATGCGCGCTTCCCATCAGCAGACAGAGACTGAGACAGCCCAGGAGCAGTCCTGGCAGAAGGCTCAGCCTGCCTGCACTCTCGCAGTCAAAAAATCCTTTCAGAAGAACACTTTAATTTTGTTCCAATCAACCAAATCATCACAGAAGCGGCTGCCTGTGCACCTTTAGACCCCGGCTGCTGCAGGCTCCTCAGGGAGGCTATGATTAATGAAAAAGACCAACTTCCTTAATAGCTTTGGAGGGAGTCACTCTCCACTCTTTCCTTTGGGTTGTCTTGTGCATTTGTTCCTTTGATTTCCTCCTCTGCCTGTGAACAGCATCTGGAGAAGGTGACCTTGGACAAGGGCTCCTGGAAAAAGGTATAAAAACCTTTCAAGAGCAGCTCCAATCCACTCGTTTTCAGTCCGGCCAGACACCTAAAACGAGGAGCGGAGTAAATCTGACACAGGCCTGTTGGGATCTGCCCCCGGCAGCACACGACGCTGGGTCCTCGCTGTGCGACAGGATAATTACACCCTCCGCTCCCCTCCGCGCCTGGCAGCGGGCAGTGGGCTCCCTGCCGAGCCTCTGCCTGGTGCCCCCTTTCCAGCCTTGAAGCGAGCTCCTCTGGGCAGCCTTTGGGAAGGGGCTTGTGATGGCCGACCAGCCAGCCTCCGGCTCTGTGCTGCGATTTTGTTGTTCAGCACCGAATTATTTAACACGGTGCCACCGAAGCAAGCAGGAGCTTGGAAGATAAAAAAACAAACACCACAGTGAGAGCTGATAATGAAGCATCTGGCCTTCACCATAACTCAATTGTTAATTCTGAGCAAGCCACTCAGAAATCTAGTAAGAGCACACGAAGGGCCGCCCTGCGAGAAGCAACGGAGCAGCACCAGTCCGGACGGCCCGCACGCGTGCAGCGGGGAGGTGAACTTGTCCGCAGGCGTCCCACCGTGGCTGTCTGCAGGAGCCGATCCGCTCACCGAGGGCTTCTTCGTTGCTTCTCAAAGCCTGAAGTGATCTTTTTCCACGGGGGCAGCCCCAGCAGCAATTAATCACACTGCACCTGAGGGCTCAATCTTCCTTTCAGGTCCCTGGGGCAGGCCCCAGCTCCAGGAACTCCTCTCAGCTTTTCCTCCTTGTCGAGCTGTGAGGAGCACAGCGGAGCCGATGCCACCCCTGGTCCTTGTGCCCAGCACCCAGCAGCCGCCGCGCACCCACCTCCAGGCCGCAGACACGAGAGAAGCAGAGCAGGACGTATGTGCGGGCACGCTGGGAACACACAGGTAACGAAATCACAGACTGACGAGAACAAGATAAATATTTTCACCATAAAATGTGATTTCCAAACCCTTTGGGCGAGGGTGGCGGTGGAATGTGGGGACAGAAGAACAGATGATCAGCTGAAATAACCGAATTACACATCCCCGAAATGGATCGTTCCGGCCACCTGAGGAGAAGTGCTATTAATTCTGAGATACAGCAAACATGGCAGGGAAGTTTTTCCCATGACATCAAGCAGTGCCTGAAGTCAGACATCTTGGCAGAACAGCCTGATCTTCACAGGAACCAAGCCCTCTGCCCTGACGCCCGCTCCAGGAGCCTTTGGGTCCTGCAGGGCCCCAGCCCACGCTGCCCATGGACCTGCTCTGTGGAGCTCAGGAGCACTGAGCGCCAGCTTTCAGGGCTTGTTTTCATGCTCAGCTTCTAGGATCAAGTAAACTTCAGAAAAAAATCATCTCGAAAAGCTGAAGAGCGTCTTGTTTATGAAGCACTAGATGGACAGGCTGCTGGGACAGTGGAGTTTCTACTCTTGCTCTGCTGGAGAACTTGGCACACTTGAGATCAAACCCACCACCCTCTCTGTGGGCCAGTTCCACAGGGAACGGCCTGGTTCCACTTAAATAAGGCCTGGAAAAATTGCTAAGGGTGCCCTGCCTCTCCCTTCTCAGGCTGAAGACAGCAAGTGCTGGTGCCAGGACCACGGACACCCGGGGCCCTGCACCCGCTGCAGCTGGCGGGTGCCTTCGGGTGAGCGGTGCTGGGGGTACGGGTGAGGAGAACGGCCGCAGGGCTTCAGCTCCAGACAGAGCCCAGAGAGCTCCCAGGACAGGCCACGGAGCAGGGAGGTGGCTGGGAAGGGTCACTTCTGCCCGGGGACACCGCCAGCCACCCCCCTCACATATGCTTTACAGACCCAGCAGGTGACAACCGAGGGAAGGTCCGGCAATACGAAGGGAGCAGAAAGTGGAAAATACACGGGTTTTACAAGCAGACACTGGCAATGCATTAGCAGGATTTTGGCTTAGTAAATCTGAGGACAGAATATCAAGAGGTTGCTTGTCAGACTATATAGGAAGAACAACTATCCAGGCAGAAACAAATGAGAACCAATTATAACTAAATAGACCTCGTGCACAAATAGAATTTTGCCATTAAATATCATTTATCCCATTTAATTAGTATTTTCTGGACACAATACACCGGACTAAAATACCGTTCCATCCCCTTGAAACTCGTAATTATTGGTGCGACCTGTACTGTTACACATCTCCCTGCTTTCTCCATCTTGCATGCCATTTAAGAACCGGCAAGATTTTCAATTATCTATGCTGAACTGTCAAAGATACCTTTAAAAGAAGGGGAATAATGTGTGACTCAATTCCTCTAAAAAGGGGGAGAGATCATTTTTAGTCAGAATGAACACACTGCATCTTTCATCATTCTATTTTTGCGAGTAAGAGTAAAACAGGCTATTTAAAACATCCATTTAAATGCAAATTTTTATATTCCAGGAAGGGGGGGAGTTAATCATTTACCACAGACAGGATTATTTTCCCCACTCCACCCCTGCTGAAGTTTTAGGCTCGCACTCACACAAGTGCCGCGATGTGCTCACCCCTACGCCTCACGCGCTCACAAATCAGGGAGACAACACAGGGGAGGCTCGCTCTGGAAGACGTTTGGTGGCTCTTGCACACTTACCCAACATTCCCATCCCTAGCATAAAAGCGTCCATGGTATACGGTAATCCACGTGCCCTTCCTCTCGTCCCTGGTGGAAACATCACTTCTTTAGGTTGTGCTTTCTTACATTCTACCTATTGAGCAGAAACATGTACAAATGAGATGCAAATGAATTCCATGTAAATGTCAAATGCAGAACTGATCTACTTAAGGGGGGGGATTTATTTTTAGCATTTTCCTCCCCACACCGCCTCCCCCTCAAAGGTGAACGTTCAGAGTAGTGTAAACGGATTTAAAAGAGCAAACGTGTACGTCTCTTTAAACACATAGCAAACCAACGCCGTAAAGATGACAGAAATGCTGATTGAAGAAGTTGCCGTGGTCCTGAAAGGAAAACCTGCGCTGCGTTTACTCTCAATGACACTTGCGGGCGTGGAATGGATGGAGGAAAGTCTTCAGCACAGCTCTATTACAATCGATAGCAGAAAATGACTCTCGGTGATCATTACAAAAAGCTCCTTTTAAAACAGGAATAAAGAATCGATATTTCTACCCAGCAGAAAATTTCTGTAAACCCTATTAATAAACGATCTGCATTCTTTCACTTCCAGTTACTCCTGCTGCCCTTTGAAGTCACTTAATGCCGCGTTAATCACATCGCCAGCCTCCGCCAATTCCTCTGCGGCCAGGCAGAGCCCCGGGACCGGGACCCACTCTGGGTAAAGGCCCCGAGGGGCCCGGGTGCACCTTCAGGGGCTGCTTCTGTGCCTCTGGACAGGATGAGGAGAAGCGAGCAGATGGCCCAGTGGCCGTGCTGCTGCCGCCTACCAGGGCAGCGTCGTGTCCCCATCACCTCCGGCACTCGCACCAGCAGGCAGAGGCAGGCGGGCGCCCGGGGGCGAGCAGCGACCGCAGCAGACAAGCCCAGGGATGTCGCCTAACGTGGCTACACGCTTCTGTTCCTAATAGCCCTATCAGTGACAGTGTATTCATTGTCTTATGAAAACCAACCGCCTGTTCCTAGGCAACCTGATCAGTGAAAATTTCAGGTTTATACAGATTTCATTTAGGTAACATAAAGGTTAACTGACTGTAATGGGAGTATTTTAAACAAAACCACCTACTCCTCCCCTTTCTGCTGCAAACCTCGCGCAGATCCTATTTACTTTGCTCGCAACACATCCCAGTGCTAAAACGCACAGATCCCGCCAGGTGTCAAAACACGCACTTCTTGAAAGCAAACTGCCCGAATCCCGTCAGGTTTGGGGTAATATTCTTCCGGAGCTGTGCCCTGCTGGCAGGTGCCCGTGCCCTTGCAGGAGGCCTCGGGAGCAGCACTGCGCGGGACGGGACAGGGAGCGGGATGGCGCGTGTGCATGCTGCAGGCACACGGTGGGATGGAAAGCCCCGCGGCGCCCCACAGGCTGTCCGTGACCCGGCATTAAGATAAGGAGAGAAGGAAAAGTAAGGAAGCAAACCACTCCACCAGCCACCTCACTGGCCAGCAGCTCACTGCCTGCGGTGCAGGGAAGGTGGGGGCCAGGACCCACGGAGGGTCTCAGCCTGCGGGGGTGCCTGCCGCACTGTTTCCATCCACCCCAAAGCCTCAGTGCCCCCAGGGCCCCCCCAGCCTAAAGGCAGCAACCTGCTGCGTGTGACTCCCCATCACTGCCTCCAAGAGCCCAGGGCTCTTCAGGTGCTCAGAATGCCGAGCACAAGCGCCAGCCTCCCCGATGCCTCGCGCGCCAGCAAAGCAGCTCGACAATATCCTCTGCAACTTTCCTTTGCTTATTTCTAATCAGAGAGACATTTAACAGGAGTGTGCCAATCTAATTTCTCCAGCCAAATTGCAGCAGGGCGATCGCCAGAAGTGTATCATCTCATTTCTCAGCCATATTCCTCGGGTTCGCCACCACTCAAAATGTCACGGAGGCATTGGTTACACCTCATAGCTGCTTTCGCTGCAAATATTCAGAATGATAAAAACAATCTAGCCTGGCTCGACGGACAATTAACAGGAAAATGAAGTTTGGATTAGCACCGTTAGAAACAATAACCCAGTAATTAGCTTTTGCAACCACAAAACAGCCTACCGCTGCTCTCTGAAAGACTAGCTTAATTTATGATTTTCACAGCACACAAGGACATAAAGGGAATGGTGGTGAGCTGCAAAGAAGTTTTAACTTGGATTTAAAGGAAAAGAAAAAGCCACCAGTAGGAAAGAGAAATAATTCTTAAGCCTTGTAAACAAATATGCCCCATACGGAGGGCAGAAATGTTTGCCATTATCCAGCAGAGACGTCTCCCCTCCGGGCTGTGTGATGTGTGGGTACAGAACCGTCAGCCCCAGCCCGGCTGCACGCCTGGGGGATTTTACTCTCACTGCAAATGGGGACGGTGAAGCAGGAGGTGAGGGGCCAGGCTGCTCGGGACAGGGACGGCTGCCACCACCCGCAGCAATGGTGACCACGGGGCAAAACCCCAGGGGAGCACGGGATGTGGGAGCCCAGGGCAGGCTGCCCCAGCGGGACCCGCAGCTGGGCTTCCACATGGGCAGAGCACCCGATGGAGCCTGCCTGAGGTGGGCACGTTGTGCATAAACCTGGATCCTACACTTCCAGTTCAGCATTTCTGCACTCCTTAATCATTGCCAGATTTTCTTCCACCTCCCCTGCACGAAAGACGTGCTGTAGTTTCAGCAGCCTAACAAAGAAAGTTTTAACTCTAAATCGAGGAGGAAAAAAAAAAAAAAAAGGCCAGGGAAACTGAAATTTGCTATTTTTGTTTAGTCTAGTTTGGAGAATTAACATTACACTGGGGTGCTCCTGGGTCAAGACAAGCAGTCAAAGCCACCAGAAGCCAGGACGGCTGAGATGGGGAGTGAAAAGCCTCTTATACCCAGAGCAACAGAACAGGCTGTCAGCTCGCAGCACCAGGATGTTTCAAAAAATATGGCTAACAGCTTTCCAGGGAAACCAGAGCTATTTTGAGGAACACAGAGTGCTCCCATATTCACAATGCACAAAAAAATCTATTTTACCACCCAAAGACAAGGCAACTTTGTCTTGCCAGCAAAGTGCACTTCACAGTTAGTTGAGATCGGATTACCTCGGGGACCCCCTGCCACTCATGCCATGGCAAGGCAAACTATCGCCTCTAACAGCAACCTGCGCTCACCAACAGTGCTGCAAAGGCAGCAGTACGCCCGAAGCAGGAGAAAGGTCATTACGCATACTTAAAAACAGCACTACAGCACTGGCCAAGGTGGGCCAGGGACACCGGGCTCAGAAGTTGCTCGGCACATCCTCAGGCTGTAGAAGTGCCAGTCTGAAGTTTCTTGCGATTTTCTTGTCCCCCAGAGCCCCCAGGAGCCCCCAGCTCCGGGCAGCTCCCCGCTGTCCTGCGCAGGCTGCTGAACCTGACCACGCCAGGGGACCAGGACAAGGGCGGCGTCACCGCCCGTCTCCCCAGCTACATCACTCACAGGCACTTCCAGGATTGATGTTAGAGGAACGCATCCAGGCTGCAGGTGGCCGCAGTGTCCCTCAGCTGACAGGGTTTCCAATGCTGCTGCACCTTGCTGGCTTCGGGCTTCTCCTGAGCACCGTGACCGCCAGCAACCCCCTGCAGAGCCGTCCTGCGACGGCCGACAGGCATGGCCCAGAGCCATGTGTGATGGCAGCTCCCCGGGGCAGGTCCTGAAGACCTGTACAAAGAGCAACCCCAGCTCCAGAGAGCTTGCTGGCATCGCAGCAGAGTCCTGCTCCCTGCCTCCCGCACGTGGGGCACGGCTCGGCCTCTCCAGGGGTGCCTCGGACCCAAAGGCACGGGCGCGTGATGCACACTGCATCTACAGCCCCAGCACAAGGTGAAGGCTGCCACTCCTGGGAGAAGCCCAAGCAGTGCCGATACACTAAAACCAAGCCACAAACAAACCAGCCCACTGAAACCACCGCGGGCAGAAGGAAAGCTACAGGTGCCTGGCAGTGCGAGCCTGTTTCTGAACAGCTGACTGGAGGTGGCGACTTGCAGCGCAGCGGGGGCAGCCCAGCTCCCCACCCGTGTCACCCTGTGCCTAGGATGTGAACAACTTTATCGCAGGCAAACCGCTAAGAAAATCAATGACTCCATCACATTTCTTTGCTGGCTACTTTTGCACCCCCTAGAAAATCATTTTTTGGGGCAAAGCAGCCTGCTTGTGCGAGAAGAACAGTATTCTGGGGACATTTTGCTTTGGTTGCATTTATTCTGCCCTCCTCCCCTCGGAGTTTGGAGAGAATCCGTGGCCTCCCACGTAAATTCCAGGTTTCATTTATTAAACACCTCGCTGGCATTTTCTTTTCACTCGCACACTGCTCGTTTAATATTACACTTGACATTCTAAGCTTTATGGATGGCAACAGAAGCAGAATGGGAGGACTAAAAATAGCCTGCACGGAGAGGGAGGCTGCAAACGGGCTCGTGAACAGCAGCCGCCCGCTGCCCCTGCGCGGGGGCAATGACAGTGAGTGCGGTGCAAGGAGCCCGCACGGTGCCCGCGCACCTTGGGACCAGGACGGCCAGCACCTGCTCCCCGTGCTGCATGGCACTTGGGGCGACACGTTAAAAACAAAGCAGGAGTGGTCAGTCCCCGAGGGGGCCGCGGGGGCCCGTGCCCAGCCCCGATCCGCGTGTCACCGCCGGCCATCTGCAGCAGCTCGCTGTCACACATGCGTGCACAGGCTCTCCCGCTCCTGCCTGGGCTTGGTAATTAATCTGCAGACACATCAGCAACACGATGAGTCAGTCCCAAGACAGGATCATGTCTCATCTCCTCCCTCGTGGGCCGCTTTTAAAATTAGTGCTGTAGAAGAAGTGACAAGGAGAGCATGCTCAAAGCGTCGTGGCACCTGGATCACGCACCACGTAGGCACAGATCACTGGGACGAATGTGCTGTGATTATCCGCGACAACAAAACGCCACCAGCCCACACTGCTTCTTTTGCTCCTTGTGATGTTCCTCAAGTGTTTTTGCCCTGTCCCATCCCGCAGGCTGTTCCCTTACCACGCAGCCGCTCAGCGGAGAAGAAACCCTCCAGCAGGGTCACGCCGGCAGCAAACAGCGCAGGATTTTAACAACGCAGCAAAGCCCAAGCTCAGATTCGTGGCAAAGGAAGGGAAGCAGCCCTGGACTTCCCACTCACCCGTGCCTCCTCCAGGTACCCATGCCCGGCCTCACCAGGAGAGCTGGGCCGCGCTGCTTTGCGCCAGGTGAAGGCCGAGTCGTGCTCCGGAGGGACATCTCTCGTGTGAGAACCTCCGTGGAGCGTTACACCACGGGCACCCACCCTCAAATTAAGCAGCAGGAACGTCGTGGAGCCCTGCACTGTATTTCTGCCTTCCCTGCTGCCAAGTCTTACCTAAATTTACACTTCAAGTCTTTCTGATTTGTGGCTGGGTCTGTTGTTCCTGGGCCGGGGTGGGGGCGTTTGGTGTTACTTCTTGTTTTGTTTTAAGGCAGATTAATCAGCATTTAGAGACGGGAACGAATCCTCCCCCACAGCCCACAGTTATCTCACGCAATGCAGCACCGGTGGCAGGAGGAAACTCCCGAGGGAGAGACGCAGGGAGAGCAGCGAGAGGCCGGGCCGGAGGCAAAGCCCGCGGCACGCATCGGGGCCGGGGCAGGGGGCTGGCAGAGGGCACGGCGGGCTGCCCCGGCCCTGCCTCCGTACCTCACCACCACGGTCGCCAAAGGGGTTGTTACTTTTATTTCCGATGCATATTGCCGTCAGGAACAATATGAAGAATATTATTTCAGTGCCCTGGGAAAAATTAGCAAGTCAAATATTGAATCAGGCCTCCAGCATATGCCAAGGAGATTGCTTTGATCTTATCCACACTAAAAGCTCTATTATTGAATTTAAAGTCTGTGAACACATATCAGACCAACATACAATGCATATCTGAATACACATTTGAGAAGCAAAGGATGTTTTGACAAAGGGAGAAAGAATATTTTAGCCGAAAATATCAAAGTTTTTGCATCAATTGAAATACAAATGCCCTTTTTCATCTGGCTCAGTGGCTTTACTGACAGGGCAACCGCAACCTGGGACTCGATGTCATTTAGGAGAAACTTCACGAGGGGCCTGGCTGTCGGGTGGGGAACGCCAGCACTCGATGGCAGAGCCATGGCAGCCGCAGCACCAGAGCCAGGCTCCGCACCCCGACCCCGCAGCACCGCGCGCCTGGGACACCGCAACCGGCTCCTGGGGCGGCGCGGCCCCAGGGGAGCAGCCAGACACGTCTGTGACCGCTGGGGAGACCTCGCTGGCACCGACCCGCGCGTCAGAAAAAGCACTTACCATTTTATTATTGATTTCGTGGAAGTGAATTTCACAGACTTTTTCCACCACGTCTTCATTTTCAAAAGTAACGAACCCAAATCCTGTTCAATAAGGGAATAAAAAGGGGAGGAGGAAAGGAAAAATTAGTGAAGTCAAACAGCTTTCATTCTGATACAGCATTCCTTGGCCTTTTGGATTTGGGAAAGCTTTCACAGAAATACGCACATGTAAATGACCTGCTTTCTACAGGGCTGCTGCCGAGCCCATTACAGACTAACGGAGGGAAGGAGCATCATCTCGGGGAAATTAATACGGTTCTGTTACAGCTCTTCCATAGGACTTAATGGAGAATTAAAGCCTCCTTATGGATTTTTTGATCCATCCTGAAGAATTTAATGGATAGTTACACCCTGGTTACAAGATGGCTCAGAAACTACAATAAGGCTGTATTTTCTTTTACACCTTATGGTTTTTAAGAGCAACCTCTACAAAACCCAATTATATGTCTATGGAACCACATTGATTTTATCTCCTGTTTAATTCCATGGGACTTCTCCATTAGGGCTGACCAAAAAAAGTAAGAACCCGTGAGGACAGAAGAGGATTCCTCAGTTACCCCTCGCTGCCCCGGCGATGAAGCAAACACCGACGGTCGCACAGGCACGTGGCAGCGCTTTGTGCCGGGGCGGCCGAGCGCCGGAGGTGCTCATTTGTCCCCTTCTTCCTGAATGACTTCCTCTACTGCCTCACCAGGACATCCTGAGGCCGCTAAGAAGCCGCCACGTTTGAGGCCTCTGATCTAATCACTCCTCTCCTCTGCGCTGCTGCTTCAAAGGAGCTGCGGATTTGGGCTGGTTTAGGGTTGTTTGATGCCTGCTGCCTGCCTGTAGCTGTACACGGTTTGCTCTGCTGGCTCCACGCGGCTGCAGATACGCTGCACGGAGGAATCTGGCAGCCCACCACAGCTCTACGCATTAATTCTCCCTGCTCATCTCCTTCTTTTTAAAAAATATCAAGCTAACAGAAAGTCTGATGTGCTACATTTCTGGCAACGACTTGATGAATAAACATCACCAGTGATTAACCTCACGAAACCTTACAAATGTACCAACAGAACGAGCTTCACCCCCGACCTGTCCCGGGAGCGGTGCTGGCCCCGTGTGCCGGCAGAGCAGCATCGCGCCGTGCCACCACCAGTGGAGCTGGGGGCCACCAGCACCCCCCGTCACGGGGCGGGGGTGACCCCAGACCTTGTGCCTGTCCCCACCGCCAAGCTGGGATGCCTCGAGCCACCAGCCCCAGGCTCGGCTGCTCGGGAGCACAGCGATGGCACCTGATCCCAAACCTGTGCCGCTGTGCAGAGCCGCAGGGCATGTTCCTGGACCCGTGAGAAGCCACGAGGCCGAGTCCTTGGACCCTTTCCTTGGGGGAAAAAACAACTAGAAATGGTTCGTAGCTCTCCCTGAGGCGTACCACGTTGTCTGACGGTGCAACCCGGCTCTCAGAGCTCTGCGCTACTTTGCTTTGTGCTGCATGTAGCAGCTTTAAGTGCTTTACTTGACCTAGGTCTTTTATTTGCCTTCCAAGTTACTCCATGTAAATCCGCCTTAAACAGAGCTGCAGTCAGACCTGAGTTTCTGTGGTTAAGTGGCTAAGCACAGCACCCCGGGCAGCCCAGCAGCACCCTGTGCTGGCAGGGCCCGGGGCTGCGGGCGGCATGGCCGGATCCGGCTCTGCCCAGCACAGCGAGCGGCCAGCCGGGCCCGCACGTCGTTAGCAGCCTCAGCACCACAAGCATCTTCATCATTAGTAACTCATTAGCGAATTCTGCAGTTGAGGATTTCTCCTCCGTCTTCTGTCAGGTCCCACTGCCAGAATGGAGCCGGGAAGGGGAATTTAGAGGAGATTAGCACTAATGTGCAGAGCACCGCCAGAAAGCCCGCTGCGGGCATTACGCGCTCGGACCAGGAAAGAAGTTTCCCATCCTCATCCCACCCCATATGGCTTAAACACAGGTTTATGAAGAAATTAGTTCTCTGATTACATCAGACAGCCTCTCAGCTTTCTTTACTAACGGATTTTATAACAAGAATAAAGTAACAGTCCATAGGTGCCAACACTCACAGGGTTTTAAACACCTATGCCACTTCACTCAGCCAAGTAAAAAACAGACTGGAGGGGGTTGGTAAGAAAACCCGGCGTTGTTTTTGTTCGTTTCCCTCTGGACAGGCACAGGAGTAGTGAAGAACACCGACCACCTCTCGGTGCCGCGGTGTGGCTGTGCAATGCCTGCGCTTGCTGTACGGGGAAGCAACCAGAGGATTTTGATGTGCACATACACGGGCACTTAAATCCACAAGATGCTGTGCAAGAGGTCCTACTGCTCCTTAAGTGAGCAACCCCCAAGAGACCACATACCCCAGAGCCAAAACCTTCACCAAACCGACTGGTAATGGGTCCTTCTTTGTTTCACTTTTTAAATATTAGATTACAACTTCCAGTAATTGCACATATAAAAAATATTACTGTATGCATGCCTTATTAGTTAGCGTAATGAATACACGCTCATTTTTAAATTACCAAAACTCTTAGAAACCTTCCTGGACTAAACAGACAATTACTTCTTATGAGAGGTACTAGGAGTCAACAAAAAATGGTCCTTGGAAAGTGTATGAAAAAGATTAACACAAAACAAAGAAGGCTGTTTAAAATGGTGACATAAATAGGATTCCGGTTGTCAAGGAGCACACATTTTAAAATGAAATTATACTGCATCCTTCTGAATGAAGCTATTATTGGAAGCTAACAAGCTCTATTTAAGAGATAAGCATTTAACAGAGTCAAACGGTTTGGTTTTTTTATTCAAATGAATAAAACTGAATATTCATTTGAATAATCTTTTCTGTAAAAGAAAAGACAAAGAAGAGGGGGGAAAATAAAATACGAGGCAAACCGATGCCCCCAAATGAGAGGCACCAAGCCAAGAGTGAGCACTAAAGGAAGCTGAGACATGTATTCATGACCTTCAGGTGAAAAAACCCTCCTTTAGCATCTGCTCAAAAAAAGGGAGTCATTTCACTCTATTCAAACGCGTTACGGGGCGATGAGAGGCGCCACCAGGACGCGCGGATCTGCCTGGCGCGAGGAGCAGGCGTGGGTTGGATGCTGCCTGTGCACAGGGCTCCTGCTGCCCGTGGAAGCGAAGCTGGGCAGGGAGGGGGCTGCCCAACCGGTCCTTTTCACGGGGAAACAGGTACAAGTGCACAAGGGAGGGCAAAACCTGGGGGAATACGTCTTAGTGCAAAGCGAGACAGTCGCAAGCATCCACACAGCCCTGTTCCCCTGCAAACATTTCCAATGCGCCTGCCAACGCCAGCCCAGAGGGTTCGTGTCCAAGGGCATGGGACGCGTCCCCAGCACGCCTTCACTACACCAAAAGCCCCCTTTGGTCCCGAGCCTTGTTCAGCCCAGGAAGATGCCCAGGTCTGTGGGTGGGCGGCTCTGGGCAGAGAAGCCCTGCCACAGCACTCCAGAAATGAAACACTGCTCAGAGAAAGTGACTGAAACCATAAAAAGATTAAAGCAACTTAAAAAAATCCATAGGAGCCATAAATAATATTAAGAAGCAGTACTGAAGACACCAAATGTCAGTGCTCCCATGCTCTGCATTTTGTTTTTTTCCCACTCGAATCAACTATATTTCACACCTTTGTCGTCACTTGAGAAGTTTTATGTCAGCCTCAGTAAAATATAGCTGAGATGACGACACCATTGCTATGAAATATATCTACTTTCTCTTGCTAGTTGGCAGCAGCTTTTCCACAGGCAGGCTTTTATCTGGTGTACAGCAATATATATTGCAGCTGCGCTTGCACATACCGAGGACGTCACTCAGCAGCAGGATTGCGCGAAAGCAGCTTGCCGTGTGGAAGGTCCTGCTCTTTCAAGCCTGCACATACATTAAAGGGAGCACAACAAGGCGATGGCATCCTGCACCAAAAAGGTTACACCCAGGCTAACGCTGGGGTTGGCCCCAGAGGCTGTGAAGGACCAACTGAGACCCTGGCCTCAACAGCGTGCTCTGCCCTGGTCTGGGGGCTACCACCCCCAGCAGCCACCCAACGCAACCCAACCCAACCCAACCCAAGCTCCATCACCGACTGCCAGCCCAGTGCCTTTCCCCGAGGCTACGCAGGGTGAAGAGAAGAGGTGCACGGACACCTCTGCTTCACGAAGAGACTCGTCAGCCACTGAGAGGGGTGCTCTGGTGGACGACCACGCTGCAGTGAGCGCCGGAGGAGCCCGTTTCAATTCCCAGGCTGTCTCAGGGTCACCCTGCAATGCGGAGGAGGTCACCTCATCTCATCTGCATCTGCAGGGCTCCCTTTCACCCAAGTTGGGTCTGTATTGTCTAGTTAGACTGCGCGGCCTTTGCAGCTGGGACTGCCTCTCGCTATATTTATAGCATGCCAAAGTATGAGATAGCTCCTTAAAGGGTTCTGGGAAATCAGTAATCACCAAGGCTCTTTTGTGCCTACACAATAATCCGCCGAACCAAGGGAAGTAGACAAGAGCGAGGAGAGGAGAAGGGAAGAGATTTACATGGTTCACATCATACCAATAAGCGATGCTTAAATCTTACTCCTGCTGCTAGGCAAGAATAACCTGGCAGCCGCCTGCTGGCGCGCTCATTACCGCGGGACCAGGCTCCTCCAACGCACGCAGGACGCTGCCACGGCCACGGCCTTCTCCAGGCCCCCGGCCCCCGGCCCGGTGTGAGCACAGCACGGCCCCGGGGATGGCAGCGGCCGTGCTGAGGGCTGCGGATCCCCGACAGCCCCGCAGAAGCACAGCACTGTAATGAGGAAATATTAGTTCAGGCTGCATTCCCCCCCTGTGTCAGGCCTCAGTACCTGATCTCCTCGTTTGTTTCCTTTATGCCTCTCCTTTTCTCCCCATATTTAAGTGACTTAAGCTTCGGAGCACAGAAACGTCCGGGCCTGCTGAGGCATTATTTATGCACCTGCCTTCTTGTTTATACCAATAGTTTTGGCAGCTGGTCCCGTAAACTGTAATAAAATGCTTTTCAAAAAGAAAATGAAGAAAAAAAAAAAATGTGACCAGACAAGCCAGGCATAGCAATATTAAAGCCCATGTCAATTAATTTTTCCTCCTCTTGATAAACGAGCCCCATTCCATCCATTAATAACGAGGGAAGAAACAAGAAAAGTTGACACTAGTTTAATTTATTTTCTCAACTTGCCTGGTCATATTTCTCCCTGTTGCAAAGCTTTCTGCTGCTGCTGGGAATTGCAAGTGGCTCCCACACAGTCGATGCATAGATTGGTGTGAATCAATACGGTTCTGCTTTATTCACACATCCCTTGTAATCAGAAGGGAAAAAGTTACTTAGTAAGCTATCTGGCACCGGCTGCCAGCCCGCCTCATAATAACAAGGAACCTGCACGGGAGGGGAGGGGGCCGGGGAACCCAGGCTGCTAATCACCGCCACCAGCGCCCGTGTTTACAGACGGGCAGAGCAGAGTGAGCAGAGAGGCCGGGACGTTTTAATTGCTCAGACAGGGAAGCAGGGATGGTTCCAGCTTTGTGCTGTCTGGAAGGAAATTCGCAGCCTGGAACAGGGCCCTCCGGGGATGGCCGCTCCTCTGCTCCAAGAGCCAGAACCCAGCCGTCAGGACTCCAGAACTCAGCCCCGACTTTGCCACCTTCCTATTTCGTGTCCCTGGACAGGTCACTGGACTCTCCCTTGTGTGCCAGGTCCCACATCGCTTCACCTCCCCTTCCCAGTCCCTTCCAGGACGCCTCCACCTGCCACACCGCAGCTCAGCTCGACACAGCCCAGAGCTGTTGGAGACGAGAGCTGTCCGTTCTGAGCTGTGGTTTTCTTACCCTGCTTCCTGCGCTGCACGCACAAAAAGGGGCTTTCTGCTTCCCAGGAAGCAAGTGCCCATGTCCACGGAGCACAGCACCCCTCTCTCCTTTCACCTCCTGCTCTCCAGGGAGCTGCCGCCAGACCCGAGGCACCGCGCGGAGGCCTCAGCCCAGCATACTGCGGCCACAGGGGTGTGCCAGGAGCCAGGAGGGGAAAGAGACGGTTAACGCCTGCCACCCATGGCGGCATCAGCCTCTCTGCGGTGTGAAGTGTGCTCTCTGGCAGTGCTTCTCTGAATGACGCTCATCAAGACAGACGATCAGCCTGCACACCCAGCCGCTGCTGATGCGCGTCTCGGGGCGGGTGCAGGAAATAGCCGGGCTCTCCCGGCAGACACAGGCAGGTATTACTGCTGCTTAAAGTGTCAATATATACTCCATGACATGGGAGTAAATTCTCAAAATTAAATCAGCAGACAACCGCCTTAGATCAAAACCTCCACGCAAGGTGCTACTGTTTCAATACCGGCGCGGCAGGAGAGCGAAGAGCTGAGGTCAGCCGCGCAGCTGGATAAAGGGCACCAGCACGATACTCCTCTGCTTTTGTTCCGGGAAGCTGCTGCGCTCAGGTTCCTCGCTGTCCTCCCACAGCTGCGTGGCATTTGCAAAGGGAGCATCGTTCAGAAAAATAAAAAGGAAAAAAGGGAACAGCAAAAAAAAAGAGGGCATCTTAGAACGAGAAGCCACTGCACCACGTAGCAGCCTCCCGCTTTGAACAGGCAAAAATCCACCCACACGATTTTGGCAGTGATCGTCCCTGAAAGAAGGAAGGAGGAAGGGCAGACAGAGGGATTTGTCCCGCTCTCCAGCACCCTGCTCTGACCCACAAAGCCCGAGCAGGACAGCAGGAGATGGGGGGCGGCAGGAGGGAGCCGGGGGGTACCCGGGCTGGCGGTGGCTGCGGGCAGGGAACCCCCCTTCCCTTCCAGACCGTGCTAATGCGAGCAGTACCCGAACTTCTCGTAATAAATTTTTCATAACAACAAATCTTCATTAAAATTTTATTCTATTAACATTCTGAAATCAAACCAAAGTGCTGAGTACATAATGACTAAAATGCACACTACACAGCAACCTACTAAATGCCAGCTTTATCATATTGTTAATTAACAGAAACCATTAATGCATTCACAGATCATTTAGGAGCATTAACGGTGACCTAAGAAAAATTGCATGTACGTGTGATACACTTCTGGCTGTATTTTTGGCATCTGAATTTCCTACGCAGGGGGCCCCAAAGTTTGCTCCCAGTTCAGTTTCTCTGTGCTGAAGACACCGCGCCTCAACGAATTAACGCACCGGGCTGGAACAGGAGCTCCTGAGGGAGGAAGCGATCCCAGGCAGCGTTTGCTTTTGTACCTGTATATAAACCCAGCTCCTCAGCAGCGTCCTGGAGCAGACCCGCTCCTGCTCATCACAGCTCCTCCCTGCTCCTTTCGTTCCAGGTAAGGATTTTCCAGCTCTCTCACGAGCTGGTGGTACACAAAAATGATGGGAGTGCAGCCGGGCAGGGGAAGCGTGATATAAACTAATGGATTTCTTTTATCTATCAAAGAAGAAAACCCCAAACGCTTGTAAAATCCAATTAATCTGTCTACCACCAGAACACCAACCTCGTGCTTCAAGTCAACGCTTGTGCCTGATCCTCCGCAGCACCCAGAGCCAGTGAGAAGCCTGGCGGACTGCAGGTAGTTTTCCACCACGGAAGGGAGCAGCGGGGAGGGCAGCAGGAAGGGCTGCGAGGCCACGGCTGCCCCGGTGCCGCTGCCCAGGCCGGGCTCTGCACCGACAGCAGCAGCCGCTGCCTGCCGATTTCATCCGCCTGCCCACGGGCGTCAAACACTCTCTGCCTGTCAATTCTTCCACAGTTTATTACCAAATTTCTAAAATATTACATTTTTTATTATATCCAAATTCACTTTATTGCATTTGACACTACAGATAATCACATACCATATGCTCTAATGTTTTGAAACCAATGCATGTTGACAGCAGTTTTTATTCATGATGCATAATTCTAGCCGGGGCTAACAAAGGCGATGCAGCACCGAGCCCGGCGCTGAGGTTTTGTGGGTGGGGGGATTTCTTTTCTCCATTTCCTTCTCTTCATTTTAACAACACATTTGCAATACCAGGAGAAAAGATGTTTTGCTTTTGGTTGAATAGGAAATTGGCTGAAAAGATGGGCTTATCAAAGAGATGTCCTCAAAATATTAATAACTGGTGGGGGTTGGTTATTACAATTACTTGCATTTGAAGCTTGTTGCTAATGGGGTTAGGGAAGCATGACAGCTCATCTCCGAGCGAGGACGGGGCTGCTGTGGTATGGCAGGTCCCAGGCTGCTGTCCCTGCTCCCACACTGCTGCTGCTCATCCGTCAGCCTCACCCCTGCTCACAGAGGGTGGGAAGGTGCACGCACAGCTCAGGCGTGCCCACCTTCTGCTGCTCCCGCGAGGAGCTCGGGTACCCCGTCATGCAGGGAGAGGAGCAGGACGAAGGAAGCACCAGGGGAAACTTCCCCAGCGTTGCCTGCGTGGCTCCACATCCCAGCACCTGGATTAGGATCAGGGGCTGTGCCAGGGCTGGCAGTGAGCAGCACCACGGCTGCCCTGCCTTCCACCAAATCATAATGCAGCTTTGAAAATGGCTCCATCCTTTAATCCCCTGCCCTCGCCAAGCAGCCTGTACGCGAATCACACAGAAGGGTTCAGCTGAGATGCTCCTTGAATGGCTGGGCCTGGCTCTCAAGTGCTAACCCAGGGGATTCACCAGGGCAGGGACAAGAAGCGGGCCACAGCCGAGGTGGAGCAGCAGCTCCTGTCACACCACAGCACGAGGAGGTGGCACGAGTCCTGCCTGCAGCTCTGCTCCCTGGCAGACCACTGCAGGCCAGGCCCCAGCAGCAGCCTCCTTGGTGCTGAGGAGCCCCGGAGCTGCCAAGGGCAGTGAGCTCACTGCAGAAGGCAGCAGCATTTCCTCCACCATCCGGCGCCGAGCACCCGCCGCCGGCCAGCCCAGGACACCTCTGTGTCCACACCTACAGGCACCATGCAACAGTTGTCCTCGGCCACCGTATGTACCACGGCACAAGAACTGCTTCCATCTAAAGCAACTTTGCTACTGAGACAAAGCAGCCACGTGCACTCGTTGGGCACACGTGTGTTCATCTCTGAAGAGCAGAGGCAGCCGCTGCTTCCCCTGCCTCGTCCCGCTGCCCCGACACGCGGCACCACGCCGAGCAGCGTTACGGGCAGCAGCCTCCCGCGGTGCTCAGCCACTACGAATGAGTGACACGGCAATATCATACCCGATTAACTCTTCTCAAGGTAAAAAGACCTGAAATCACTTGAAGATAGCAGGCACCAAGAGCAGAGCTGAAATGCAGCCGCATCAAGCACAGGGGCTGCCTGCTGTGCTCACCAGCAGCCGCCAGTGACAACTTTTTGACAACTCTCCAAGTGTCTCGTGGCAATAAGCTCCGCACTTTACCTGCGTCTTATATGGAAAAAAAAATGCCCTTGAGCTTGTGCTAAACTCGTGGCCTGGTAATTCTGCTCAGTGTCCTTAGCTCACGCGCACTGAGGAAGGACAGTCATCCCATGCGCCTTTTTCACGCCGTTCATGACTCACAGTTCTACCACAAAAATCGTGTTTATGAAGTGCCCTGAAAAGGAACAACAGAAGCACGAAGTACGATCAACAAGAAGCAATACGCT
The DNA here is from genome assembly GCF_011077185.1 of Oxyura jamaicensis. NCBI lineage: Eukaryota > Metazoa > Chordata > Aves > Anseriformes > Anatidae > Oxyura > Oxyura jamaicensis. The sequence goes on from NC_048911.1 coordinate 10,191,731, forward strand.
CTATAACCTTTTTGTAAGAGAACCAGTTCGGCTCCAACACCAGCCCAGCACCAGACAAAATCCCTGCGTGACTGCAAGGCGGGCGTCAAGCAGAGAGCACCTCCCGCACCCCTGCATTTCTACACGTGCTCACGCCGCGGCCCCCGCTCCTATCATTTCTGTCTCCTGTTCCTTGAATCGATGCTCAGGAGGAGTACGAGCTGCGAGCAGGGCTGGGGCAACAGGCTAGGAAAGTCGCTCGTCCCCTTCCCTGCCCACGTACATCCCCGCCTCTGCCAGCGGCCACCGCGAGCTGGAGGAACACCGCGAGCGAACGCCCAGCTCCTCGCTGGCTGCGAGTGAAAGCCCCCGCGCACCTCAACTCCCAGGCACAGCGCTCAGGAGAGAGATTCAACAACTTGAGCGATGGCAATGCTGTGCACACCAAACAGGATGCTACGTCTAAATTAAGCTGTAATGACCTGCTCTGAGGTCTTTATTAGGCAGGTAATGATCATTTAAGAGGAGGTTACTATCTTGAGCCAAGGGCACCTAATACCATTACCGAACTTGTTAAAACCTGCCAAGCAAGTCATTATTTCTAACATTACTTCTTTTTCTCTTAACACAGCTTTCTACCTTTATCCTTGTGGTGCTCGGCTGTAAATCAGAGGCAGTGGCGATCGCGCAGCCTCCTCCTTCCCCAGGAGCAAGGCTGCAGCGAGGCCGGGGCAGAGCCGCTCGTGACTTGGACAAGAAGGTTTCACCCTGCTGGGAGAAGGGACTGAGATGGCTCCACTGGGGACTGCCCGATCCCAAGCCCGCAGGAGAGCTCGTGGGAAGGCGCACGGGCAGGACAGAGGCAAATGGGAGAGCTGAGACATCACAGCCTGCCACAGGGCGACTGGGGATGAGAAAGGATGAATGGCTCGAGGTGAGCTGGCAGCTGAAGGAAGGAGGCAGAGCCGTGGCAGCTCTTCCTGACACGTCATGCTGCTCCTCTGCAAGACCGTGCGAGTGCCTTACTGTCATCCTGAACCGCCACAAGACGCGCCCCAGGGCCGGTTGTCACTGCTTATGAGCTAACCCCGCAAGCCTCCCGCGCCTCCCACGTGTCCCGCAGAGCAAACACGTCCCTGCCAGGAGCGCAGGCTGTGCCCGGCCGTGCCACCTGGATTCCCCCAGAAAACCTCGTGCCCCAGGCCCTCAGACCACCGGGATGCCGCTCCCAGAGAGACTCAGACCAACACAGACGGATTTGGGCAGCAGCGTCACCGCGTTTGTGGCACTGCTCGATGCAAACCCAGCCCAAATGCCCCCAGGAACACCCAGGGGAGGTTTGGCCGGGCAGGGACGGGGTCCCCCCTCCCCAGGGCCATCGCAGCGGGTGTGACGCACGGATGCCGGTGACCCCGGCCGGGAAGGAGTGAAGGCAGCTGCATCTTACCGTAACCCGGCGTGGACAATATTATGAATGACACGAGCAAGCTGCCAGCTCAGGAACTCATTACTGTCAAGGTACAACATGGCTGTCTGCCAGGCCCCCAGCTTTCACACTCGCTATGCCAGAACATCCACACACAATTTAATTGCATTATAATTTCAAAAGTGCTTTTCAAACTGGAAAAAGGCATTCACTGATTAACCAGCGAAGAGCAAAATTGTTTATGAAATTGAATACAAAAAGCTACAGAAATGTAATTGGGTCGTTCTAGCACCTAATTTTCAAGCCATTTTCCCACTTATTTAATCACGAGATACAAAAGGAACTAGTGAATTGACTTCATACTAATTAGATTACTCCCCGCGATACTCCAGGCCCATATTCCAACTGGTTGATAGTGCTGTTGGAAAATGAAACAAAAAATGTAGCAACAGCTTGTCGGGGGCCATAACACATTTGTTTCCCATCAACCCTGTCTTACAGGAGGGCCATAAAACCCAGGCCAAATTCCCCCTAATCTGCCACAGCCAGTCACCCAGAAACCTCTAACTTCCCTGGAAAGGAATGAGAAACGATTGCCAGGCTATTACGGCTGCTCCCTCACGCGCGGCCACGTCGGGTCGGTGAGCCCCGGCGTGCCGTGCTCGCGGCAGGCCCCAGAGCGGAGTCGTGCCCTCGGCCGGCACCGGGAGGCAGTGAGGGCAGCACAGATGCTGGAGCAGAACAGGCTGCCCGAGCCTGGGCACGGGGATTTGGCCTGCAGCTGGTGCCCCCGCTGCCGCAGCCCCGCGCACGCCACCCAGGAGGGCAGGAGCACACGGACGCGCAGGGTCTGCTGAACGAACCCCACCGCACCCGGGTGCTGGCCACCGATTCGGGATGTCCACACGCCCGGGAACTCCCAAGAAGCTAGCGGGAACTGCAGCTGGTTTATTTTATTCTGAACCAGGTCACTAAGTCGAGCAGGGGCGCTTTGCTGAGCTGCCCCCTTCAGCTTACCGGAGAGCGGCACTTATGGGACAGACAGCGCGCGCGCCCTTTCCCAGCTCACAGCAGCAAAAGTTTCCTTCAAGCTGCCCCAGACCCACTCGGTACTCGATACTGCTCTGAGCTTTTTCACTAATTTTAAATTTTATTAGTTGCAACATAATTGATGATGTAATCAAATGTAGAACGTACATTATCAAGATATTGTAGCACTTCACAGGCCATTTAATCAGCATATCTGGGGCTGTGCCAAAATGAATTAGCGTGCATTAAATTTCAAGTACATATTATTGGTTGTATTTGTCTCCATGTTTAAGCAGGCGCTTGCTCTTACAAAGAAATCTGAAATCCTTCAATTGTAGAAACAGATTATTAAAAATAAAAAGGGAAGCACGCATTCCTAGAGTTATCATCTTCTGCAACAGAGCCCAAAAAAGCTCGCTCAATCCCAGAAAATCACCGTGACTGACCAGGGGATCGTGAGTCTTTAGCATTTACCGACACCCCCATGCATGCACAACAGCTGGTTGCTTTGCCAAAACCACGCACAGAGCAGTGAACGAGCTAAGCCCAGGGCACGACGAGGAGAGCACGTGGCCAAGCGCGCACCTCTCGCCTCCCCCCGGCCGGCTGCTCATGGAGCTGCACAACGGGCCAACGGCAGCGGCCAGACGCTGCTCTCCACCGCTCTCCATCCACCAACTAGCCCATTTTCAGCCACTTTCACCCAGAAAACCTGCCACACTGAAAAACCCAGGAACACCTGAGCTGTGCTTCTCAGCCCAGCCCAGCGATGCCTGGTTTTTCACTGCTGTGGTTCGCTTGCTGTGTTTGCATCTCACTTCCAGGTCAGATGCTGAGACACAGTCGATGGCGCGTTTCTTACCGGTGTGTGCTCTGCACGGGCTGGTTACCCAGCCTGGGCTGTGCCCCAAGCTGCTACGAGCCTCAGCTGGGAAGGAGAGCGCGGCCTCTCGTTGCCCTGCTGTCTGTTCACCGTCATGCAAAGGAAGAGAGAATTAGGCACCAAACAACAGAATCCTACACTAATACCATTCAAGGAACTGAAATAAACGCTGATGAGTAGAGGGAAATACCAGCAAAAATGAGCAGCTTAGCCTCGGGTTAAAATAATACCTTTGAATCGTGCCGTGTGACCCCCTCGGGCTGTTCTCCAGGCAACACACAACATTCTTGGATATTTTAATATCCTGGCCAAGACTCCCTCCCCGCTGCTCGCGCACCGCATCAGCATTTGCCTAAGCAAACACCATATACTTCTGCGAGAAAGTGCCTGGCCGTGACAGATGCTTTGAATATACGCACCATTTGTTCCTCCGGATACACAAGTAAAGAGCAAACTATTTGCTGAGCTATTCCTGGAAACCAGACCCCACCACGGAGGGGACGGCAGTGCTGCGCAGGCCACCAAGGCCCCCCCCGAAAAAACCAAGCGCGACACACGGCGCCAAGCCCCCTGCAAACACCTCCCCTGCGCACGTGGGTTAGAACCAAAAAAAGTTCTGACCCCTCTGGAGTTTGTTCCCAGGAAAGCTCTGATCGGAAATTAGGAGAGGGGGAAATCGCCCTTCAGTATGAGCTCCAAGCCTGCCTTCTTGCTGGAGACAAGGCAGAGAGAACATCAGTTCCTTCATACGGAAATGCTTATCGGAGCGAGGTCAGCGTGCGCTTCCAGCAAATAATGAATTACATTAAGATAATCACTTCCTCACACGTATATCTAGAATAGATGTGGGGAAAAGCCCTCATCAGTCACATTAACACCACCAATTCACGTCGGCTCTCCCTTGAGAACCCGAGAACGGCCTGTCGGTGCGGCCGCAGGACCTGTCCCAAAGGCACCTTTCACTGTACTGAAGCACAACGCGGCTGTGCGGGGAGGAGGATTTCCTCCCCGGCTGCCAGCGGGCAAGCCGACGTTTCATTACTACGCCGAAAGCACCAGCACCTCCGTGGGGCGACGACCTGGTGAGCGCTGGCACGTTCGTCAGTACAACGGAACCAGAGGCATCAGCGCCGTCTGCAGAGCGGGCAGCGTTGCTCGTCGGGGCTTCCACGCACAGCGCTCACCTGTTCACTCCTCTGAGCACACGCAACCCCGTCCTTCCCTTTTCTTTTCCCCCAGCTATGGCTGTATCAAAAGGAGACAGACTTTTCTGAAGGACCCTGCGGTCAATTTGCAGGGCCCTTTATCGCAGAAAGCCGGGCTTTCATTTCAATGGCACTACGCTTTTTTTAAGGTGCTATATAAAGAAGAAATCTTCAGCCACTGTACAGACTCTTTTCTTTCCCAGTAAGCCAGATGCAACCTGCTGTGGAAATGCACAGGTTTAGAAGTGGAAGGCAGGCAAGCAATGGATTGTAACAAGCACCTCACATCTGAAGGAAAACAAAGGCCACATAATAAAGTGCTCCGAAGGAACGGACAAATAAATCACAATACTACACAGGACGTGCACTCACGGCACTAAAGCCCCGCGAGCTCCTCCAGGCTGGAAAAAGTTCTCTTCTGCCAAGTCAGTGCAGTCTAAATGCGACTTCACTCTCATGGGTTTGGGTGCTTTTCTTTTTAAAGAATGTTATGGAACAAGGGCTGCTCATGGAAGCAGCCGCACAGCTCGCTCTCCAGACCCCTCTCAGGCCCCTCCAAGCAGGGGCTGAGCCCTGCAGGGGCCTTCACCCCCCCACCACACGTGGATGTGGTGCATCCACCAGCGCCCGCTCCAGAGCTGCATCCAAAGCTCCGCACCCCTCTCCTGTGCCGCAAACAGCCTGGGCTGTACCGTACCAGCTCCGGATAGCCAGGAGACGTCAGATTTTGTGCATGTCCGAGGGGCAAGGGCTGACCCATGCCATTTCTATTCACACACATGGATTTTTAATATGGCACGTGTTTGGCAGACTTACACGTGCCCTGACATCTGCTCACATGGGAAATTCAGAGCCGTACCTAGATGCTCCAAAAAGCTAAGCTCACACGCGCAGCAGAACTGCTTTTAAGCCTCTGCTGATCCTCTTCTGTCTTCTCTGCTTCCCACCTCCGCGCGGCCGGGAAATTGCCTCTCGGAGGAAGCGAGCTCAGGGCCGCAGCGGGTGCCGTCACTGCACGGGCAGCGACCACGCGCGTCCGACCAGCTTTGATCACTCCCGTGACCTGACACGTGCCCGATGCCATCATCTCTGCCTAACCCGACCCACGCTCTGTGAAATCGCGGCTGCGTTCTGCTTTTTCAGCTGTCTGTCTCGCAGAAAGAGCACGGACAGGGCAAGTACACATCGCTCCGGCCTTGCTGGAGAAGAGGAGCTAATCCGTTTGCTGGAATCGTCTGTTGCTATTACCCATCTCCTGTTGAAGTGACCAGAGTAAACCTAACATATTTTAATCATTTTTTCCACTGTTGGAAGCCAGGCATAAAAAAAGCCAGGAGTGTATTTTGGGAGCCGTGCTGGAGAGAGCCCATTGTTCTTTGCTGCATCAATAAAAGCAGTTTTGCTGTTCGATGGAACCAGATGCAACAAAGGAGCAGAACCACCCTGGGAAAGACAACTTTTAATAGGGACCACACAGGGCCGAGCAGCTTTATGACACAGATCTGCGGAAATGGAAAAGGAAAACAAGGCTCAGAGACAGGCACATTGCAGGCACGAAATCCAGCCCCCTTTGCGATTACACTTCTGTAATTTCAGTGTGCTTTCTACGTTCCTCAGATACAAGAGGAGGCTTTACTTCCTCTGCAGCCTCTCCTGACCACGAGGCAGAAGAGAGGCTCTTTGAGCATCGTACCTCAGCTAACCACGACCATCATCTCTGGATGCCACAACACCGCCGTCTGACCTCCCCGGGAGCCCGCTCAGGACGGCTCAGCCAAGCTGCTCCCTGCTGTGGATGGTTTCCTTGCCGTTTGCTCTCCTCCACCTCCTCTGCCCTGACCTAAGCACAAGCACTGACCTACGGGGGCTGCTCTGCCATGGCAGGGAGCTGCAGGCTGGAGGACGGGCTGCCCAAGCACCTGCAGACCAACGGGTGTCTGCCGAAGCTCCCCAAGAAGAGCTGGCCATGCTGCTCTTTCTTCTGCCACCTTCAGGGGTGACCTCCACCAGCTTCTCCCCAGTCCAAATTAATCCAAACCCAACTCCCAGGCACAAATGCCAAGCAGTGCTGTATTAAAAGCCGCCTTTTCCTCCTCTCATTTTTGGTGACATTGTTCTGTGGATTTCCCCACACGCTCAACCTTTCTTCGAACCACTGGGGAGAACTCTGAAATCTTTACACTTAAAAACAAAACCGCCGCGAGCAGCAGTCACAGGCGGAGGGAAAGGTGAACTAATTACACACGCCGCAGCATTCCCTGAAGCATTTTCACAGCCTGGGTGCTGCCGGCCCAGACCTCGAGCTGCTGCCCGCTGTGGTTCCCGTCCCGCGCCCCCACGCAGGCACTCGGTGCCCCTCAGCAGCCAAAGCCCGCGGATCGGGCGCACCTCTCCAGCACAAGGCTGTTGACCTGGAGATGTCCGAGAGCAGCAAGGGGGAGGCACTCCCGATCCTGCCTCAGCGTCAGAGCAGTTCAAATTAGAATACCTTTTGCTTCCCGGCTTTTACATCAGACCAAGAGCTCGCCTCGGAGAAGCGGTGTTTATGCGATGACCTTTCCTATTGTGTCCGCAGGCGCTCGGAACAAAGCTGTGGCAGGATCTCACGGTCACTTCTGGGCGGTTCAAAATGCAGCTATGGAATCGCTGGTGGGAAAGCTGGGGACCTGGTGCAGGGTTTGGGGTTTCTTGCTGGTGTTACTGCACCAGGACGTTCAGCCCGTTCTAAAGACTACACAAGCCCGGCAGCACGCAGGAGTCCCACGATGCTGCCTGAAGCAACCAGCTCGGAGCACTGGTGGAACTCAGCTCCTGGGTGCTGCTCGAGGACTTCGTGGCCAGTTCAAATCAAACTCTGGTGTGGGTAAAACAGCCTACGGGGTGAGGTATCTGTGTGCACCCAGGTAACAGGAACCACCTGAGCACAGAGAAAATGGGGCCGGGTTTCACACAGCCTTGGACTTTCACAGGATTTTGCAGCAGGCGAGGCTGCGGTCGAGTCCGTGCACCACGCTGATCCTCGCGAGTGCCCCACGGAGCAGGGGTTGCACCAGCCTGCATCAGGGCCCTGGGTGAAAGGCTGAGGCTTGCAGCGTCTGCGGGTCTGAACCCAGCCCGTGCATAAAGCAGTCCATCCCAGAGACATAAAAGAAGCATGAAGTCCCTGGTATTTTACAGTGTTTTTGTGAAAAACATTCTCCCTGCCAGATGCAGAAATGGAATAATTAGCTACAGTACGTAAAGTCAGCCGTGTCTGTGGAGAGCTGTAATGAGCTGTGGTCATCGCATGCTGAGTTTTCAGCAGTTACTGATGTTCACCTTAGGTATGAATCAAATGACAGAGTCTCCAGACAAGAGTGCCGATGGCAAAGCTTTTTGTCCCCTCCCTTCCTCTCTGCAGATGCTCACCTGCTCCAGGATTTCCCCCGTCAGCGCACGGCCCTGCTCAGGGGCTCCTCCAGTCCTCGTCCTCGTCGCTTCCAACGCCTGGGCTGCAGCTGAGACACGCAGCCCCTGCTGGTGCCGCAGCGATGGCAGCCTCAGCGCAGCCTCCACACTTCTCCTCCGCTAACCTACATCCTTCGACTCCAAAGATAACGAGCAAACTTCTGGGGCACTGCATATACCAAAGCTGCCTGCCTTACTAATGAGGCGGGGGCCAGACACTCCCAGACCATCCAGTGGCACTGGAGAGCTGTGGAGGTGCCAGAGGAGCCCACCCCTGCCCCATCGCCATGCGAGGAGGAGGAAGGTTGAATGAGCAGAGGACAGAGCTGCCAGGTCCCCAGCTTCCTCACCCATTAGCCCCCGTGTGACCTTGGGCAGAGTCCTGCTCTGTAGGACCTTCATTTCCCGATCAGAAAGGGGGGGTTCTGTTTGTAAGTGATCTGGATGAAAGGACCTACAGTACACATGGAGGAAAAAAAAAACACAAACCAAGAAAAGCCTTGCAGCTCTGTGAGGCACGGCACAAAAGCCTTATTGCCAGTCAATAGGAACAGACTATTTATAGCTGAGGATCATTAACTGTATTAAAAAAGTTTGATGTTCTCTAACAATCTATGTCATTTTAGAACGCTGGCCTTCCCCTGACGGCCAGCTGATAACTGGAGCGGCAGTGCTGAATAGAGGTAATTATACGCTAGTTCAATAGGCTGAGCCCGCAACCGCGCGGAGCCCTCCTCTGAATGCAAGCGTGTCCTTTCCCCAGGGCTCTTATTTAAATATTATGCCAGCTCCCACAGCCTACCGCGGGAAGAATACTGCTATGTATACCCTCATAAAACTGCATAATTATGAATAATGCCTTGGTTTTTAACAAAATAAATCACCACACACCAAAAAAAGTGCTAATTTCAACCCACTGCTGGAAGATACTGAAATGCCAAGTGAAGTGGAGCATCCCTCTCCTCCAACACCGACACTCACCGCTTTTTTCTGCATCACCGCTGGCCACAGCAGCTACGTGGCTGCGGAGCCTGGGGCAGGGCTGGCCGGGAGCGCACGCGAGGAGCACGCACACGAGGAGCAGCGCAGCCACGGGCCTTTCCTTCATGCTCCTGCTTTTTCCTCCACGTTTCACTGGGCCTTTCCACCTGGGCTGTTGGCTTTTGGGGCAGGGGCTCTCTGTTACCGGGGGGCTGCACCAGGACCCCACGCTACAGAAGCGCCCGGTGCTGCCGGCAGGGAGCCAGAGCAGAGGTGCTCGGCCTCACCCGCCGGGGGGCTGCGCCGTCACCAGCCCCCAGCCGCGCTCTTCCAAGTCCGATCAAGACGTTACCGACAAGGCACGCTTGATTCCCATCCAGCTCAAAGTTTATCAGCTTGTAAGAAATGTACAGGCGAGAAACCACAGATAACACGTTGCTGATTGTTATCACCGAGAATATAAAGCTCTTGCGATATGACACATCGAACATATGGTTTTAAAGACTTAATGTTTTGATCCGCTACACGATGGCATTGTCATTTCAGTCTGGTAGGACTGACACCGCCTGGCACCGGGTTTCCATCAATCATACGACGCACACTTTATCTTTCGCCAGAGCGCCGGACGTACAAATAACACGGCCGCCACGGCCGTTTCTGCATGGTTACTCCCCAGACAGGCGTGCTCCAGGCGAGCAGCTAAAATCATTTCCTTCGATGGGCTGTGCGACCAAGGGAACCGGCACAAAGCAAGCTATCGATTGCCGTGATTGTTTCAGCATCAGCCGAGCCCAGCTGATGCTCTCTCTGCCCCGCCAGGCCCCACAGGCCGCCCCAGCCCCTCAGCCCCGAGCTGGAGACCGAGCGGAGCAGGCCGAGGAGCAGACACCCAGCCTCGCTGCAGCCGGGCTGCCCTCTGCTCCAAGGCTGGAGGTTTCTGCTTCGCTGTGCTGGGAGACAAAAAGAGGTGTTGGGTCGCTCGGCTGTCAGCCTAACGTCCTTCCCCAGCACTGACTGTACTGCACCATTTTGGAAGATGAAAGCAGAGGCCAACGGTTCTTTGCTTTGGATGGAAATCGTCACTTCCACCTGAGCATCGCGTTGCTTCTCCCCTTTTAATAAAGTCTGACATCTGCAAACTGCTAAAATCATTTAAGGAGCTCAAGGCAGTGGACAAAAGGCAGGTGCATCGCTGCCCACACCGAGCACAGGCAAACTGAGGCACGGCGCTAGGAGGAGTTGCCACCAGCATGCAGGGAACCAGCAGCGAAGCCGAAGCCAGACCTCAGCCCGTTCCCCCTGGGGTGCCGAAACAGGGGAGCAGCTCAGCAGAGGTGAGGACACGAGGGACTTCATGCGAACCAGCACACAGTAACTCTTAGCTGGTTGCATTCTGACTTCAAACGTCAGAAACGTGGCCACCAGAACTCACAGCGAACATGCCAGCGGGCCACGGGACAATCTGGAAGCCACCAGCAGTGCATCGCTCAGACACAAACTCAGCTCCTGCTGCCCAGGACCTGCCTAACGATGCTCCCAGAGCTGCAGGCAGTTCTCAGGCTGTGACCTGGGCCTGATTTGGGGCTGAGGAGGACAAGCCTTGTGCTCCCAGGCAGCCCAGATGGTGTAATGCCGTGCCGGCAGGCTGAGCGGCGGGCAGGCCGCAGGGCCGGGACCGACAGTAAGAGCAAACCAGGGGCTGGGTGGCAGAACACCCACTCGTGTCGGCACGATCTCCACCCGGGTTTGATGTCTGTAGTGCTGAGTGTCTCTGGATTTCCTCAGCGAGGCCAGACGCTCTGGTAACGCTTCATGAGACTACGCGTTAGCTCTGAGAGCACCAAGTCTAATTACCCTGCCAAGCCTCTCCGCGTTTTTAAGAACCTTCCCTTTAAACTCTCGATAATAAGGGCTCTCCTCCGAAATACTCCACGTAGCTCTTGTTTCCCGAGTTGCCATAGCTACAAAGCAGTGTTTACTTGTCCTTTCAGCCTGGTACAGCTTTATTAGTGCCCGGCTCCCAGGAGGAGGGGAGGCCGGGTTTAGCGCCGCTAATCCCCGTAAGCCCTGGCTGCCCTTGGGGTGGGAAGGGGCAGGCGGCTGCAGCCACCGGCTGGAACTGCCACAGCCCCCGGAACGTCCCCAAGAACGTCACTGAGCCCCCGGCCAGCATTGAGCTGCTCTCGTAATGCCCCGGCTTGCACCCGGAGCTCGAGATCCATCAGTCACGGCTGGCCTGGGGCTGCCGCCTCCCCGGCACTCCGACCGCGCTGCTCTCTCGAGATAAACAGGGTGCTTTTTAAAATTATCTTTTGCCCACAAGCAACACGCACACAGAAGCGGCCTTTCTGCCAGTCAATAATGGAAACTTTCAATAGATCAGGAACAGAGATATTTCCAGCGCGTTGCAAATCAGGTTCAGAAAGACAGCTGGGGAAAGGGGAGAGCATCCACATATTTGGAGGTTTCCTGGCGTTTTTAGCAAGCAGAGGTAATTTTTCCATGGTCAGTGCAAGAATAAAAGAATAGTTTTTAAATAACTTGCAGCTTTCAATTCTGTATTCTTTCACTCCCCCAAAAACATTCCCCACAGAAGGGTTAAATTTGACTAGAGAAGGTAGGGAAGTGGCTACCTGGTATCTGAAGGCCAGCATTTCCTTCATTTCCACAGCCACCTAACACATGTATTTATATCGGCTACCCCAGTCCTTCAGTTGGAAAGAACTCAAAACTATCAGGGGAAAAAAAAAAAAAAGAGGTGTGCAAATGAACACAGGAGCACAAAGTGTGTTAGGCCACGAGCCATTCTGCTGGACCACGAGGGATGGAGTGGTGGCCGCGGGGCCGAGGGCTCCCGGCTGGCACTGCCCAAGTGTCCTGTGCTGTCCCTGTCCCGTCCCTGTCCCATCCCTGCAGGTCAGCAGAGCCCAAGGCAGCCCCACAGCTGCCCAGCCCTGTGCTGCCTGTCCCAGGCATTCAGGGGATAATTTGATGCTCAAGGCCAGCATTAGCAATGCCTGTCTGTAAGCTAATCAGCAGGCAATTAGCTGGAAGAATTCGGGATGAAGCTTCAGACAAGGAGTAAACCTTCAGCCACTAAATTCCATCCTCAAATACTGAGGCTTTATTTTAATTTCAGGGTGATAATATTGCACTGCATCCCCTCCCCTTATTTACCTCCAGGAAGTAACATTAGCATTAAAAAATAAAAATAAAATCAAGGAACCAGCTTCCACCTACTCCTATGCATCGTTCATCATTTAATTTGAGAATTAAGCTCTGTTAATGGACACAAACCATCATTTTGAGCATGCAGGCAGTGCTAATGTTTGAATAAGCTAACAACAACAAGAAAACATAGAGGATTAATACATGCACGGTCATTCTTCCTAACATGAAGGATTCGGTTTTAATTTTCAAAGAATATTAAAACAAATTTTAATTATACAAGTGCCTCCCTTGTAAGTGCTTGCAAGAGGAACTCCATTGTGCAGAAATACGCGCCACAGTGGAAAAGAAAAACTTCCCAGTTAAGTAGCTTAATCACCGCACTGCTTTGAGATGGCTTTTTTTTTTCCTCCATTGTAGCCTTCTCACACTTAGCGAAGAGGTTGTCAGAGATGTTTAGTCATAATCATTTCTCTGGAAAATGAAAAGTGAGCCTGACAAACAGGAGTGAGATCGGAAAGGAAAAGAGAAGAAACTAATCTGTCAACATGTGAAAGACATCCTGTTCCTTCCCAGTGACCCAAAACACCAAGGTTTGCTACTTTAAAAAGTAAAAAGGGAACAATCTCCAAGGAACAGCTTGCACACAGTGGAGACCAGCGCTGCCTCCGTTGTGTTTAACAGCTAATGAAATCTCTTTTGCACTTCTGCTATGAAGAATTTAAAATCAAACCCAAAACAAGCCGAGGTTAAATATGTAGATACAGCATCACCCTTACGTAAGCCCACATCTGTCACGAAGGTCAGAGCTCCAGCAGCAGCGATGATCGGCTCTGCACAAGGCGCATCAGCTCAGCTGCACAGAACCCTGCCCTGAGCCGTCCCCTCCTTGTTTTACCAGCCTGAACGTACAGATACTGCTCGCTCGTCGCTCTCCCTCTTCTCCAGGGCTTCCTGCAGCTTCCTCTGAACTCAGAGACCCGTGTGCAGCCCAGCACAGCCCAAACCCTGCCTCCAAGCTCCCCATTTCTAACCTTCCCTGAATGAGGTGCACCTGGGTGCCGCCCCGCCACGCTCTCCACCTGCGGCCCCAAGCCCAGCGCTGCTTCGGGGGCGTCAGGCCCTGCACCACCGTCACTGAGCAAAGCTGGCAGGAGGAAAACCGAGGTGCCCTCCAGCCCCTTCCGACGTCACACAGGACAATCGGGACAACAGTTTTAAAATTCTCGCTGTTTTTACGTGTTCTAACTCTAATTAATGAAATCTCACCAGGACTGAGGGGGGAAGCAGTTACACCCCCCCATGCTGACGCAGGGAGTCCAGGTGGGGCTGCCGAACCCCCGCAGTGACCAGGAATCTCTCCTCTCCTGCACATCTCCCTCCAGAGCAAGACCTTGCAATGATGTAACACTGAGGAGTGAGGTAGGGTAAGAAATAGCAATTGCTTTGCCAACTAGATGCACACAACTGCTCCTCTAATTGTGCCTCTCCTGACCAAAAGCTGATGAAGGACAACCTGAGCAGCACAAGGCGCTCCCCACCTCCAACACCAGCCTGTGCCAGGAAACCCCCTGCTCGCAGGGACTTACTTAGCAGGCAGGGGAAGGGATACGCATTCTGGTTGTTTTTCTGTCTCTGTGGTGTAAAGGAATTTTTTCCATAGGAAAATCCTAACGCGCACGTTTCGGCATCGCAGGGCCGTTGCCCATTCCCTTCCCAGGCTTGGACAGGCGATGCCCTGTGAACAGGGCACAAAGGTGGAGGAAGCAGAAGGCTGGACATGTGGAGGACAACGCAGTAAAGACTACACAGACATGTGCCAGGGAGGATGGAAATTCAGGATGCAGAGCTCCAGCTCCAAAGAGCGGTTTTTGAGACACACGAAGCAAGAGGGTCCTTGCTCCGGGGTCGGTACAGGCTGGCCTAAATAAAGCGCACCGCTTCCCCCACCAGGACGTGTGCTGCTGTACTTCTGACAAGTGGCCTTTTTAGTGTTTTTTTTTCCTCATTTTTAATTTTTTCCCCCACTTTTTACTCAATCAGCCCCAGTGTTTACAGCTCCCTACACCACAAATCCTTATTTCATGTCACCCACTGGCCCAAGCTGTCCCCACTCACTGTTTCTCCTAGACAAGTTAATAAGATGGAAGGCTCCCCGGAGGCCTCGAGCCAGCGAACATTATCACTTGGAAGCAAGGCAGAAATACTGACACATCGGAAATGACTTCAAGCCTATTAATTACCCTTTCTTCTCTGGCAGATCTTTGAGAGAGAGCCTGACAAATTGAAAGGCAGCCGAGATCATCCTTCCCTGCCCCAGAAAAGCCCCCACCCACGTCAACAAAAGCAACCCCCCCCACTCAAAGCCAACAACAACCTTCTTTGTTTTATTATCAATTGATTCATCAAAAATTAGCTGAAGCCGAGGCTGCCCGCTGGTGACAGCTCTGCCCTTTTCCTTTGTCCCCCCATTTCCCGGGGCACAGAGCAGGCAGGAGGGCGCCCGCTGGCACAGCGCCCACCGACCGGGGACCCGTGCCGTCACCTGCGGTGGCTTCGTCTGGAGCTTCCCAGCAGCCAGCGTCGGCAGCCTCCGTGGGGACGGTCAAAACTGGCACCCTAGCTGCACTTTAAAACCGTGCTGAACACCCCTCAGCACATCTTTGCCCTCCCTCAAAACATCTTTTAAAATTCTGGCTGGCATAATTGATCCTAATTATTCTAAGCATGAGACGTTAAATGCACTCCTACATGCAATGTGGCTTCAACTATGGGCTTTTAGCAAAGTCTATTGTATAAATAAATGATTGGATTTTGTATTCAAGAGCTTCATATTTGACAGTATTAATTTTGATGCAAAATAGCCACACAAGTCTAGATAAAGTCACTACCTTCCACTATGGCTTTATTTTTAAGGTGATTTTCATAATTTCAGGTTTTAGAAAAAGCCTTCAAAATAACTTGAACAAAATCTTTAAGCCATTACCTAGAAAACTATCATTAAATCATTTGTTCATTCTTATTAGTATCATTGTAATTAAAGAGAATCATATTTCAAAAATACATCTTCAGCAGCACTTATCAAAACCCATCCCTGCAGCCTATCAATTAGTATTACAATAACCTCACTCCCTTGTTGCCTTTGCTATTAGCATTTTGATTGAATGTCTGTTGAAAAGTGACTGGTAACAGAAGATTGTGTTCAGAAAGTAATGTTTCTTTATTCGCTTTCATTGAAGCTTGTCTAGTTGTCTCCAGTTCCTACTCAAAAGAGACAAGACAGTTCCAAAAGCAGTAATTTTGATGCAGGATTATTTTTTTTTCTTCTCTGCGAGGTGAGATAGATTGGGTTAGGCTGGACACAAATGCTATTAAATCACTTGACAGCAGATTTGGGGGCTTCTCTTGGCTGCGACCCAAACACTCGAGCACGCACGAGCTAGCGGCAAGGTGTCACTGCGCGAGCAGCCCGGATCCGGCCCCGGTAAGCTGGCAAAACACAGCACGGGTCTTCACAAACAACCTTTCAGGAGCTTCAAGAATAATAATAATTAATAATGCATGAAGTACTCGGGGAAGTTTTGGGCTATGTTTATCGCTAATAGTTTTGAACGTAAAAGGCAACAATCTATTGCACAACCCTTGGCGCGGGGGCCGCAGCGCCACAGCTCACAGAGTTAAGGTCTCCAGCCGTAATAAAGCCCTCCAACAAAGGACAGATCTGTAACTAACGTCATTAAGGAGGGGAAATGGATGCATTCTGCAAGTACCATGAATTATAAAGACAAGAGTTCATTAAATCCACTATATTAAAATAAAAATGACCTGCCATGTCAGACAGTTCTATTTACTGATATTCCCACTGCTGATGCCTTTCCGCTGATAAATTACATTCAGCAGGCACGACGAACAGTTATCCAAAAACATTTCAATTACACGAACGTGCTGGAAACTCGCAGGCAACGTTGTGCTGCCAGATAAAGGCAACCTGAGCCCCAGGTTCGCTTTTACGGCTTTGTGGGGAAAACGAAGCAGCCCCGCTGCCATGCCAAGCACCGCGGATGGGCCAGCCCGGGGCACCACCGCTTCGGCAGGGAGGGGAGAGAGAAATGCCCGGACTGGGTGCCGTCACCCGGACACGGCTGCTGTTACCTTGCGGGGCGAGGAGCGGGTGCTCGGGTCCCGCAGTGCTCTCAGCCCCGCTCCTCGCCCCCCTTCAGCCGGTACCTGCACCCGGCGGCCCTCTGGGCGCTGTGCGCGCTGCCGGCTGCGGCTCGGGAAGTCTCCCGTCTCTCCTGCCTCCGCCTGGGTAATGCCTCCTCCTCTGGCAGGCAGCCAACAGTTGATAATGGTGTCAGGTAGCAATTTCATTTTTAAAATGCTCTTATCAAAGATTTAAGGTGAAAGATAAGAGGAGCATACTAAATCATCATAAAGGAAACATTGTATAAGGCGTAGCATTTTACAAATCAAAACAGTTATCAAAATGAAAAGGTAGGAATATAAAAACAAATGCAGCCAGTGCTAAGGGTGGGAGCCTCCAGGTGCGGGAGGCATTGATCAGATTTCAGGTTTTCTTGGCAACTTTCTCTGTCACCTTAAAAGAGAGAAAAAACGCCAGGAACATTTACATGTAAGCATGTACACACATCTCTGCGCAAGCACACGTTTATTTATAGGCCTTTTCATATAGATAGACCTATAAATATAGATATATATTTTTCATACCATTACCCACGGTTGTTGGGTGCTTTTATCAAAGTCATCTGACCTGGAAAGCATCTGTTGTTAATACCACTGTTTTATTATTTATCAAATCCATTTCTTCATAGAATGACTAATTTCATACCCACAGCTGCTCTCATCTCCCCTCCGCAGCTGCTCCTTCCCAGAGCAGCCAGGCACGTTATCAGCCTACCGCCATCTCCCCCCACCCTCGTGCCGCTTCTGAAGCCTCCCAGACCCCAAACGCGGGGACAAAACCAGCACAGGCTCCTGCCCCGCCAGGGCTAAACCACAACCCAAATGGTCACACGAAAACCCGGGCGGTGGGGAAACAGGCGGCTGATCTGCACGAAAACAAATCCCACACTTCTGTCTTCTGGTTTGTTTTCCTGCAGTTACGGGGAACATCCAGAAGCTGGAGGAAAACCAACGTCCGTACTCCTTTGTTACTCGGCTGTGTGGGTGCGGAGGAGCGGAGCCGACAGAAGAGACCCACACGACTTCCCCAGGGGTGTTCGCGCCCGCTGCTCGCTGCCCACGGGTAGGTGCTCACTGCCTTAAGGCAACAGCTCCGCTCCCAAATCACCGACGCTGGGCCAGCGATAGGCCCACCAGGAGGAAATACGGAAGAACGGTGCCGTGGTGGAAGCACCCCCAGGAGCCCGCCCTGGCTCTGCTCTCAGCTCTGGCAGAAGCACCAGAAAGTCAGTTTAACCTCTCCGTGCCCCGAGCTCCCTACAACCCCCTGCCTTCACGGGGACGCTGCGGGCTTCATTCCCTGCATGTGTGCAGAGGGCTTCGAGAGCGCTCCGTGGAGAGCTGGGCGGGTAACTGCTAGAGATCTGCTCGCTCCTGGTCTTCTACCAAAGCAGGAAAATGAGAAGTGGTTAGTGTTCACAGGTGCCTTTAAACGGAGAACATTCTCCAAATCATCACATTAGTTTAAGGTACTCTTTCTGGTCTAGAAAACACTCAATAAATTAACAAAAAAACCCAAGCACAAACCCCACCAAATCCGCTGACCTGCGTTTTTTTGCAAGAAGCTGTTTTTCAACTTATTTATTCTATCAGATCCAGCAAAAAGTGCCAGATGTTCTTACATCAGCCTATAGGTAAAAAAAAAACAACCCACACTACAAAAACCCCCAAACATACAGAATAAGCAAAATCACTCCTTGCCAGAACATATTAATCAACCTAATTAAAGAAATCTGAAGTCCAAACTCAATGTTTTAGGAAAACCAGCCTCAAGTACAGGTAAGGGCACCGAGAAGGGACGGTGCAGGCCACCCAGGCTCCCTCCTGCTCAGCCTGCGGCGAGCTGTCTGCCGTCCCTCCATGTCACCCAAACAAAATCTGCACTGCGAGACACCTGGGGAGCGAGCACAAAGGGTCTCACCTGAAGGGGAAAGAGGGGAAGATGAAACCGTGGCAGAATGGCTCTGCTTGGAGACCTTTCTGCCTTCCCTTTGCTAACCATGGGCTGGCCGGGAGGTGAACGCTGAGCTGGAGAGTTGCAGGGAAGCCAGCGCTTTCCCCTTTGGCCTTCCTGGGCCCACCTCCCAGGACAGCCTGAGCTGCGAGGTCCCGTGCAGGACAGCAGGGTGGCAGCCAGGAGCCAGGCCAGAGCTGGGACAGCAGCAGCACCACGGCACAGGCACTGCAGGGGGCAGGGGGGCAGCAGCCCCCAGGGGACGCAGCCGCACCGAGGGGCACGGGGGCGGCTGGTGGAGGCCGGGGCTCGAAGCGAGCTCGGCTCGGGGGGACCTGCCCGCAGACCAGGCACCGCGTCGCTGCGGCGGTACGCGCTTTACATATCTAAGCTGGTAATTTTAACAGCTTCTAATTTGCTAATACAAGAGGATTGATTAGGTAGAATGTATCCCTGCAAGAGCCGTAAACCGTTAATTGCAGGGTAGCGTTGTTGCCATCCACACGCCCCACTCCCAAGCCCTCTGCCAGCAGCGGAGCCACCGGAGCCTCGCGCCGAGTTGCCCAGGGGCAGCAGCTCGCACCCCCGCACGGGGTGACCCCTGCCCAGGCCGGCCACCCCTCGCCTCGCCCCCCACCAAAAGAAATGCCCAGGGAACCAGAGCGGGCAGGGGCAGCCTGGCAGAGCCTCCCCTGCGCTGCCAGCAGATTTGCGTAACCGCATTTCTGCTGAATCTCCAGGCTTCAGGATAGGGGCTGTTATCTGTTTGTGGAAACAGGTCACCGGCAGGCTTTACGCACGGCAATGACCTTGGAAAATTAAAGGCTTCAGCAGCATCTGGGCACCGGCCGTGACGGGGTGGCAGCGGACAGAGGGGCTGACGCCGGCACACGGAGGGACGCCAACCGCTCCGGGTGACGCCGCTGGCTACGGCTCGCCCTCCCTCGGCCTTCCCAGGCTGCTGAGAAGGCTGAGAACGGCCTCCCCACGTTCGGTTGAAGTGCCCGAAAAGCTTTGTTACCAAAAGCAGCAGATACAGAGCACAGATAGGAAAAATAAAGTCCCCACCCATGCGGCGTACTTAAAACTCTTCGTCCAATGCACTCTGAGCAATCCGCTGGGAAAAGGAAACAATGCGTTAGGGAGGGAAAATGCAGGATGTTTCGGGATTTTCACATCACATTTTTGGGCACAGGCACGTTGCAAGTAGCTGCCTATTTTCTCAAGGTCACTCGGCTGATTTTAATTCTGCTCATTGTATTAAGACTGCCCATCTATGTAAATGTTGCATTTTGTTCTCCTCCTGTTTCTGGCCTTTCCTCAATTAACATTTTCAAACAGTCCCACAAGACTTGAAGCACTACCTGCTAATCACTTCGTTCTTGCATTCTGGGGAGGCAAAAGGTTTTTGGTTTCATCAGCCGAGTAGATTCATAAGCAAGAACTTATTCACGGCATTTAGGGCTTCCTTCCATTCACAGATCATCAGGATTTTTGCTAATTTATCTGTCGCTCAAACTGGCTGCTCAGCAGTGACAATAAAGATGGCAAACCGAAGGCATATTAAAATGACCTCACTGTCTTCTCAATGCAGCTTCGGCTGTGAAGATTACATTGTCTGCTTCTAATGCAAACACTCATCCCAGCCGAGCCCCCACGTGCTGACTTTCCACACATGCAACAGAACCGTTATCGTAATTAAAAAAATATATCTTGGATGTTTGCACAATTCTGGCTTTAAGGTTCCTGAAGAACCTGTCAGAGATGAGAAAGGTCCCATTGATTTACTTTGCGCTCTCCAACACTACTGTAGTCTAATTACGTTAAGGTATCGACACCGCTCAGTACTGGGTGAATGGGAAGATTTCTCCTTTTGAGACAGTGACTACTGGCTGAAGTTCTGCAGGAGGGAAATGCCCAGCTTGCTGCTGGGGGCTGGGCCTGCTTCTAGCCCCGGGTGCCACGCCGATACCTTCTACAAGGCCACCCCTGCCAGCTGCCACCTTCCTGTGTCTCTGTTTTCCCATCCGAGGCACCTGGCCGTCTGTGAAACCATCACTTGGAGCATCCCAGTGATTTCAGACGGCTTATTTGAAAAGCTGTGTAATACCTTCTGTATCCAGGTGCCACAGCAAACGCTAACCTTCCTCCTGCACGCCTCTCCCTTCCTGCAGGTTCTGTTCCGGGTCCTGTTCAGCACAGGCTGTCGGGGCCGCCTGCCCTCGCCTCGTGCCAGGAGGGCGTGCAGCGGCCCGAACGTTTCTGTCAATGTCTCCTCGCTGCCTGTACTAAAGCTAATTGAAAGGAGGCTAGGTAAATTAAGCAGGTCAAAAAGGTCTGGGTACACAAGGCTCCCTCTGGGAAGAGGGAATTAAATAATTTGTTTTTACGTTAGCTATAAAGACAAGATACAAACGAGCATTACAAATCCACTGTCCTTTACAACGTTCTTCTAAGTTGGCATTTACCTTCAAGTCTGGTTGTGTGACTGGAGACTTCCAAACTAATTGCTGCGCCATGTTTGCAACCTTTACTGGAGGTTGGTGGGATTTTTTTTCCTTATTATTATTGCATTTGTTTGTTAAACAAGAAAATAAAAATGTCAAGCCATCTCCCGAGTGCTGCTGGCAAGCCGAGCCTCTCCCCTTCTTTAGAGAAAGCATTTGCACACATCTATTCCTTAGGTGCGTCCTGGCCAGTGCAGCTGTTCGCTCTTTCTCCTCCTCTGGATGTAATTTTCATTACTGGTATAAAATTAAGCAATAAGGTGTGACAGACAGTACATAGCTGGGCAATTATTCCAAGCCTCAGGTGGCGTTATACAGCATGAGGCTGGGGGCAGAATGACTGTAACCACCCGAGACGTTCAATAATCGCCTTGAAAAGCGTGGCCAGGAGCCTTATTTGCTATTCTGAAACGGGCTCTGCTGGGACGCAGGGCTCCTACTGGCGTGAATGCATTTATCCCTACACTTCACGTAAGGTGCCCTGATGCAGCAGCAGTCGCCGCTGGCCAGGAAATTAGAAGACAGGGGAGACGGCTCCAAGATTTGGCAGCTTTTCCTTTTTGCTTTGTGTTCACTGACACAACCGGTGAGCAGCGCCGGGCGCATCACGCCTGGGGGGCTGGCGTGGGGCCTGCCGAAGGCACCACCCGGCTGCAGCCGCCCCTGCCCGGGGCATGGAGCACTCACAGGCCAAGGGGAAGAGATGGAAGGGGGAGAGATGGAAGGGGGAGAGATCGAAGCCAGATGGCAACGGGCGGGACGTGGACCCAGCGCCGGGCTGCCACCACGAGCCGTTCCTGGCGCGCCACCTCGCCAGCCGCAGCCACCGCGGCGTCTCCTCCTGCCCACCTGGGATGGGTTTGAACTCAGGATACAAAGCAGAGAGCTGTGAATATTATTCTTCAGCCCTGCAGTCATTAATGTGTTTTACGACATGAATATTTATAGGTGAGGATGTAATATTAAAAGCATACACACATGAAATATTAATATGGCACATGTCAAAACTGCAATCTAAACAGATAGGTGTGAACGATGGCAGTGCAGCTCAGCCATCACTACTTTCACTGATAGGTCTGTAAATGGTAAATAATATTAACTAATTAATCTTCACAGCCCTCCTCTGAAGTTTTGAAGCTTTATTTGCTTTAAAGTCGCTATAAAAAGCCCTGTCTGCAGCTACTCGTCCCGCCAGCCCTCTGTGCCTCCTGCAGGAGACAAACGCGCTGTGTTTAACCAGGGGTTAACGGCGGGCTCGGTGCTGCAAGGCGCAGGTCCCCAGGATGAACTCCACCGGCTAGGGAACGTGTGCACGGACGAGCCGAAGCAGGGCGAGCGCTTCTCTCCAAACAACTGCACTCCCTGGAGTCCCATTTACGGAGTGATAAAATTGACAAGGGAATAAAAGCCAGTCTCATCTAGGAGAGCAATAATAATAATAATAGCGCCTCCATTTACGTCTGATGTCACACTTCTCATCCAAAGCTCTTAAAGCACTTTATGCGCTTTAAGACCACCACCATCACTGTGGATGCTTTTCCAAAATCCTGCGGGTCAAACCCGGCCGAACAGGAGCTCTCCCTTTAGCCCCGTCCTTCTAAAAGCAAAGCTCCGTGAGCAGACAAAAGGTTTCCTCCCGCGCTCCCCTCCGAGCGCGGTACTCCTGGCGCACCGCTGCCAAGAACAGCTACACTGAAAATGACCAAATTAGGCAATTACTTCCCCGTATCTTAAACACTCGCTGCTCAAAACTGCTTGGAGATGTGTTTTTAAATGCACATGACCTTGCTTTATTTGAGGGAGACAACGATAAACAAATAACTGCAGTGACTCTTAATTATATTTATATCTCATCTATAAAAATGTCAATTATAACTTCAGAGGTCAACTACGAAACGGAGGTTTTGGCAGTCGGACAACACAAAAGGCTATTTTTCTCCCAAGAAAAGCATCGTCCTTCGCTGCGGCACAGACGTCTCAGCAACACCACCGCTCCCGCCTCTTCCAATAAATGCAGCGATTATGCCACCCGCTTCCACCTGCACCGTTGCTGCCACGCACCGCGACCCACCACACAGGCGCTGGGCACCGCGCTCACCTCCGCCTCGAGAGGAGAGCGGGGCAAGGAAGCGGCAGAGCCGTGTGCGTGCCCCGAGGTGCACGGGCAGCCACGCCGCCACTGGATCTTTGGGTTTGGATTCCGCAGTTTTGGATCAACGCCCAGGGCTCTCCTCTCGCGGGCACGCTGATCCCTGCACCGAAGGCACCAGGAGCCCGGTGCAGCGGAGGCACGGCACCGCCAGCGGGTCTGCAGCAGGGCGAGTCACCGGCAGGTCTGCCCCCCAAAAGCCCGTCTTCTGGCGAGGGGTTAAGCCCGAACACGTAGGATATTGTTTGCATCGCACAGCCAGCCTGTCTTTCGTTAATTTTGTTTAGTTTTAAGATTAAAGAAGCCCAAATCACATGCTGTCACTTCTCTCCTCTCTCCCCTGCCATTCCTAACCATGCGAGAGTTAATTGATATGAAAATAACTCCGGGGGCTGTATGGCTCAGAAAAACATATAGCATTACATTTAATGCCAGCAATTACAACTTGGGGGATTCAATCAGTCAAAATCTTTATTTTCCTTCCTGCACACTCAAGACGCGGGACTGACGTGGCAGACGCAGCCGATGGCTTCCGAGGCAGCAGATGGGCAAGGCAAGCACAGCCCAAAGCGGGCACATGCCCGTGGAGCGCGTTTAAGGATCAAGAGCATCCCGCCACATTACCTAACCCATGGATCACCTTCGCCTGACTCGCCTCTACCTACGTGCTTAACAGCCACAGAAGGAAAGGGGAGAAGGGGGAGTCGCCAAGCGAATTTATCAATCAGGAGCCACTCCACTCTGCTGCACTTCCCTTTCTGCTAAATGGGAACAGCCAGGGGAGAGCTGAGCCCGCTCCTGCGCCCCTCGGCTCAGACACCTTTCATCTGACACTGCCTCCCTCCCGCCTCCGAGCAGCCCCGCCGGCTGCAGCATTTCTGCTCAGCTTTGATGGGTACAACAAACAAGGCTCCTGCTGCTGGATCCGCGGGTCAGAAAAAGGGGAAAAAGCACGAGAGCGAGGAGGCCGGCCCGCCAGCCCCTCCGTCCCCGCCAGCCCCTCCGTCCCTGCCAGCCCCTCTGCGCGCCCGCTCGCAGCAGATCGGTATGCTTGCTAGAGCTCTGCTACATAATGAAGTTAGAAGGACATCATCATCTTGCAAGGCTCCCTCTAACCCCAAAGATCAATAACTAATGCTGAACTCCAGATTTTATCTGCACTTTGCAAGGGTAACAAAATAACACCACCCTCTTTTTTTTTTCCTTTCCAATTACTAAATCCTTTCAAGATTGACCCAGTAATTTTCAGCTCCATGAAATTTTAGGCAGTGAAGAAAGTCATGAGAGTGATTTTCCGGGGTGCTTATGGAACTTTTTGTGTTTTACAATCCCTGTACAGAAATGCAGGAGTACAGCACAGGGTGCAGAAATACAAAATTACCCTTTCCAAGAAGAAATGTCACCTTAACAAAGCCGACTCTGAGCCACTAAGTGCTAGTTCTTTGCATCCCCACTATCAAAATTAAATGACCGGGCTCAGAAGAGAAGCCTTGCAAGATGACGCTGTCTCCCAGCGAAGCCAGAGACTGTTTTACCTACAATACCCCAAGAAGTAACCACCTCTCCCATTCAATGCGCACAGAATTTGGAGCCTCCCATTAATGTGGCCAGACAGATGAGCACAAAATGCAGGGACTCTCTCATTTTCTTTAGAGAACTTCCAGGAATGGTTGGACATTGGAACAGAAAAACACATCAACAGAGGAAACAACATGGTTACCTTGATGACATTTAAACTGTTCTGAGTTGTGTTCCACTGGCAAGGCCAACGTTTTATTTGGGGTGAGGCTTTCAAGCCACGGCATTAATGGCAGTGTTCAATGATGAGCAGCTCTGAAAAGGTTCTTGCTCTGGCTGGTTCAGTCTGCACATTAAATCTACCGGGTACTGATGTGCATCCCGTGCCACGCTCACAAAGTTACACGCTATCAGGATACACACACGAGTAGCACACGCGTGCCAGCAGCACGTCAACAAACTCTCTCAATTTGCTTGCAAGGAAATTTATCTCCCTTCTAGCAGTCGGGAGCGAATTTTAATACTGTTCCTTTCCCTTGCCTACGTTGATTATTCGAGGCATCCACTAACTACAGTAAACCACAGTGGATATTTTATCTGCCATTTCTCCTTCCCCTGACTAATTTGAAGATACAGATTGCAACCCGCAAGTGGTTTTAAGAATTGCCATTAACACCGCTGCTTGCATGCTACTGCATTTTAAACATGTTTTCAACACAATCAGAATGTCACAATTTGTAAAATCTGGGGTGATTTTATAAACGATCGATGCAGCAGAACTCGCTTCATGATGACAGCCTACTAGCCAGTTCATTAGCCTGATTAGTGGCAGCTACCTGCACGGAGAAGGAAAAAACGTCGGAGAAGACTGGCCAAACTCAAACACGAGCATAAAGACGACTCCACCTTTCTCTTTGTTACACTTCCTTCTTCCTTCCCCTGTTCACTGGCAGAGGTGAAACCCCAGAGCTCGGTCTCTGGTGCCTGCGGGGCAGCTGCTCCAGGCACAGCGGTGCCCCTCGGCACCGGGCTTGGTGCCGGCAGGCATTTTGGCCAATGCCAGCAGTCCCTGCCGGTCGCCCAGCAGAATCCTAAGCTTGCTCCCTGGAAAAGAGCCCCACAGACGGAGCTGGCCCTCCCCTGCTGGTCTCTCTATTTTTGATGTCCCTACACGGCCTCCTGCCTGCCCTGGCAGCACAGCCCCATTAAATCGGGCAGAAGCTTTTCGGGAGGCCACAGGCAGCAGGGCTCGCTGCTGGCACAGCCACCACTCTGCCCCGGGACTCGGGACATGGCAGCGGAGTGGGGCTTTCTCACCCTGTCCCTGCATGGACGCAGGGCAGGACGCGCCGGTGCCGTGCAGAGCCACCCGTGCCTGCGGCCTCCCCTCCCCGGATAGAAAAGGAAGCTGTCAGGGGTTGAGCTTCCCAAACCATTCAAAGGTTTTGGCTCCCATTCCCAAATGGTGGGCACTGGCTGTTCAAAGGCCTCCCCTGGCTCTCAGAGATTAGCTTTCCAAGCGAGCCTTTTGCTCAGTGCTGCTGCATTTTTCTGGGTACTGTGATCCTGGACTTGAGAGGGGGATCAGTGCCTGGGAGGGAATTGCTGGAGGGAGGAAATGTTATCTTGGAGGTTTGCCTGACTCTCCCACCGCTCACGCTTGGTTGCTTGTTAAGGAGAATACCACACCAGTGAGCAAACGAGGCAGCGCTGGGGGCCTGGGTCTCCTGATGCTGCTGCTGAGATGAAGATGAGGCACGAGGGCAGCAGCTGAGAGCTCTGGGCTGCTCCCCTCTCTGCTCCCTGGGCTCCCAATGCTGCCTGACCTGATGTAGGCTACTTCACACCTTTTGGCAGGCTCCCTAAATGAAGGGGCCACATGCATGATACCAGGAAACTAAAACAAACGTGGCAGAGACAGAGACGTATCACTCAAACGAGCCCCCTCAACGAGTCCACGAGGACAGGTAAGAGGCCGGAGCGCGAGGGGCAGAGCCCAACCCCTGGGCTACACATCCCTGCGGTCGCGTGGGGGCAGAAGCCACAAGCTGCCTCAGAACACACACTTTGGTAAGGTGGGGAGGGTGGCAGCATGAAACCAACCTCGTTCAGACACAAGGGTTGCAGAGCCCGTCCGCAGCGCCGCTCCTCTCACCGGGTGCCCCTCACAGCTCTGCCTGGGAGCTCCGCGCCCCGCAGCCGTGGCGTGAGCCGCCAGAGACAGAGCAGCATCATTTACTCCCACTGAGAGGCACGGCCGTAGCATCGAAAATAACCCTCGTTTTCACAGAACTGTACAAGCACTGATGAAACCTTGTCTGCCTTGTGAAATATGTGGAGGGAAATTCCTCTCCTGGAGATCCTGCTCTGAGTTCTCACCGGAGGATGAGCAGCCCTGAGCTTCAAACCCCCAGCATGCTGGTACCCTAACAGAGGGCTTTAACACCTTCATGTCCTGGTGTCTCAACCCCTTTTGCCCAGCTTGCTCTAATGCCAGCCACCTCGGTGTAACCTCTGTGTATCCTGCGGATGCGGGCAGATCCAGCTCCAGTGCATCCCATTTGGATGCACGTCCCATAGGACCAACAGCAGATACACAGAGAGATTTTTTCCCCCGTTCTAACTCAGGCCCCTTCCCTGCAGCCTCACCACAGAGCTCCCTGAGCTTTACCATCTCCAGGGACACTGCAGAGCCTGACGATGATCCTCCCAAACAGAACTCAGTAGACTGATAAGGAAAGTCACCTCCAAAACGAAATCCCACAGGAGATTTGGCGCTACACGCCGAGCAACCCTTCCTCTGTACACCTGCAGGACAGAGGGAGCCATCTCGGCCACAAAGAGCTCTGCTGATTTAGCACGGCTGAATTTAGCCACATGGGTCATCGTGCTGACACTGATTTTTGGCTGTGCTCACCATGCAGAAGCTGTCACAAAATGGGGCGTCTGAGCTCCCGCTCCCTCTTACCTCTATGCCTGTTGGTCGTCTTGTCAAACATAAGCATGGCGTCCTCTACCTGCAAGACACAAGAGGGGAGAGGCGTGCGTTAACACACCGGCTGCACAGTTCACAAAGCACGAACAAACAAACCGGGAAGGGGAGGCACAGACAGGAGCAGCCTCCGTTCAGGTAGACATAACGCATCAGATCTCCTTCCTTGTGCTCGGGGCCAGCACTGCCTTTTGGAAACGTGCTGCTTCCAACACGGGCTAGCTGGCATTTGATCCTAGCGCAGAAAAGTGAACATTAAAAGTTGTGTTGCCCTGGAAAGCCAAACGTCTAAGCAGCTCTTCCACCTCTCATCGGTCCCTAGCCATGCCTCTTCTCAGCCTTTTTCCCTTTTGCTGAGAGATAAAGAAGGGCCAAGGGAGGAATTGGGGATGCAAATCACACCCACGACTTCTCCAAATTAGAGTCACTGTCTTGGCTGAGAATTAGGAGGTTTCAAGGAGCATGAGCAGGGTAAAATCTGGTCAGCCAAAAAAGGTATTCAGAGGTTTTCAAAAGGCCTTTTGAAAAGCTAGAGGAAGGAGGGGAGAGGGAGGAGGGACAGAGTTTAATTCGCATCAGGCTTGGCATTTCCACTTCAGAAGAGAGATGACTGATGAAACGTACTGAAGTGCAACCAAATTGCTTTCAACTTGCATTACTATTTGCATGATTTATTCCACCTCCGTTTAATCCGTGCAGCCACACCTAAAATTTTACACTTATTTTAGAAGATTGTTGTGCTGGGATTTATCTTCCAGCACTATCACATTTTAAACTGTTGCTCTGAGCCTTCAGGGGCCGGTGCAGGTCAGTCCTGCAGGCCGCAGGAAAGGTCCTGTGCAGCCTTTCTGAAAAAACGGACAGCCTTCCCGTTCCTTGTTTTAAACCAGGGGTTGATGAGAACTTGCATCACTGCTGAATTGGAGAAGACACTGGGGGAAGGTCATCTTTTTAAGCTTTTGGTTTTTTTTCTTTCCCCCTCAGTAATTTCTATGAGATTTTCACGCTTTTATATTCTGGGTTCTTATAAATCATTTATCTCAGGAAAAGTGACTCACAATGCAGTTACACTCCCTTCACCTTGCACAGTGCCACCAAGGGGTCTACCTTTCATCCCAGCAGCTTGTGCTCACTTCTGTGCCGAGCCACAGCTTCTCCTCCAGCTTAGCTCAAGTCCCTTCAGTGTCCCTGCACTGACGGGCTGCTGCGGAGGGCAGAGGAGCAGCACCTCATGCCAAGGTGGGATCGCTTTTGGTGCCCATGCCAGATTCTGCTGCCTTAACACCATCTTGGAATTAGAGCAGGATTTGAAAGCTCCAAACTGGTTATAATTCCCGGCTCGGGGAGCCCAGACTGCAGTGCTCCTATGCGGAGGAGCACGCGCTCAGCCAGCTTCTGCGCTCAATTACGGTACCAGCCTTGGCTGAGCAGAGACACGCTTGGGGAAGCTGGTAAAAACACAGCTTGAGCCTCTCTTAACTACTGTATTAAAACACATTCCACAATATAATAAAAAATGCAGTGCAGCAAAACCTTGCACTATACCTGGACGTTATTAAAACCTGTCTCTGGTTAACTCGTTCTTAACTTTTCCAGAGCAGTTTGTACGATGTGATAGCAACGCCCTGGGGTGGAGGAGAACGGCACGCCTCCTGAACACCCATCGTGAACGAGGCCCGAAGATGCTGAGGCACTGAAAACTCCAAACCACATCAAGCACAAAGTCATTTGTCCTGCTGTCTTTCTTCACTTTGAAGAAGAAAACTCACAGGTCTGAGTAATATCGGAAGGCAGATAAGGACAGGGCTCCCCGTCTCCCTACCAAAACCCCTTATCTCTGCTCTGAGGTTACGCTGGTGCAGCAATCTTTATTTTTCATTCCCACAGGTCCTGGCCTCGCTGGGAACCAGAATTACACCCTGCATCCTGCTGCTTCCTACAGCTCCGTGGCTTCCTCAGCCTCAGGCCAGGCGAGCCCGCTGACCACCCTCTTACCCCACGCAACCCACTCTGTTCCGTGAGCTTTACCAGGCGGCTCTCCTGCCAGCAGGTCTTTGCTTCGAGTCCCACCCCGGAGCCCCGAAAAGACCTCCGAGGTCTTTGGAGGTCCCACCTGCGGCTCCCACCCGCGGCGTGCCGGACGTCGCCCCCCCAGCAAACAGAGTTTTTGTGCCATGTGTCCCAAGGGCGCCGGCATGATGATCTTGGCAGGAATCTTTTTTATGCAAATAAACCCTTATTAGCAGTAACAAGCCAAGGCTGCGGGGGCAAAGCCAGGAGATTTCCGTCGTGCCGGCCGGGACCCTGAGGAGCGCGGCTCCCCCTGCACCCGCAGCTGGGTAGGGAAGGATCAGACCCCCGGGCTCAAACCCAGAACCTGGAAGGGGGGAGCTGGCTCCCTGCAGCTGAGCTTCAGATCGGGACCAAGCACGCCTTTAAGAAAAAATAATCAGGGGGGTGTTCGTCAAGCCAGCTGGTGCCCTTTCAACAATGTCTAATTGGTTATCTTTTCTGTCTCCTAAGGTCAGAACATTTTATCTCCGTCTCTGCCCTTTCTGAGTTTACCCCACCCTGCGTTATTTTTTAGGGCAGCCATTGTAACAGAAGAATAGCCTCTTTCCTCTATAGCCCAGTGACACAATGAGACTTCTTGAAACCTCCTGAATAGACAGAGTGCCATGGCAAAAGAAAAATTCTATTAACGCTTTGCAAAATAAAACATCTAAGAGCCGGTTAGACAAGCAGGAGAAGAAAATCAATATGGAGAGGGCAGCGCGCTTAGAAAAACTTTTCACCGGTTGCAAAAAGGTGGTGAGGGTATGGGAGGGAGGGGGAGAAAGAAACTTATTAATGCAGAAAACCCATCAATGGTATGGAAATCTGGCAGAACAGCAAGAACTGAAACTAGAAGAATTTGAATATACAAAGGGCTGAATAGAATGAGAAAACCACACTGCCTCACACACACAGCCCGTTTCTCACGGTTCTCTGTGAATCAAACACAAGCGGCTTGTTCAAGTTTTCATCAAGGAGAAATAAGGGACACAGTCAAGGTAACCGGCAGTAAACCCTGTAGTAAGCAAATTGATCCTTATTTCAAGGGAAGAAAAACAACACAGATGCAACTCAATGAAACTTGAGTAGGCTCAGAAGCTGGGGCTGCCCAGGAGTTAACCCCCTCCACGACGAGGTTCCTTGGCTTGCCCAGTATTTTAAAGATGCTCGAGCAGCGAGTTTTCCAGATCCCAACTCAAAAACATGCAGCTCACGCCTTGCTTACAGAAAGAAGGATGTTTTCTGCAGGGGCAGAAACAGGGCTGGAGACAATCCCCCAGCCCCGTGGCCTCAGCCCGCAGCTGGAGCCCCTGAGGGGCTGGCTCCCAAGGCAGCCCCCTGGAGCCGCGGCAGCAGCACGGGGCTGAGCTCGCAGCAGGGCGGTGGTGGCCGAGCCGGCTCCCAGGCAGCCTGCACAGGACCACGAGGATGTCCCACGGCACGGAGCCGGCAGTCAGGAGCACCGGGCCACCCCAACAGGGGTGCCTGTCCGCTGATGCGCCTGGCTCAATGTGGAGGCTGAAAGCAGCTGATTAATCCTAAGTAATAATGAGCATCAAATGGGAGAGTATTATAAAATAAACACAAAGTCTGTGCACCTAGGGCAAAGAAAAGACAGCCAGGCTTGCCAGGAGCAAACGGACACCTCCTAAGTCTGACGGACTTCTCCCCTGTCCCGGCATGCCCCACACACATCCAATTCAGACCCAGTTTCTTACATAAAGCCTAAGTAATGGGTTTTAGTTTATTTAACCTTTTTTTCCAATCCACTTGGGGCTCTAAGAAAAGGAAGGGCTATGCCACTTCTTTAATCACTGCCTGGAAGGAGGAATAGGGAATAAGAGGAGGAAAGAAAAAAAAATGGAGGAGCCAAAGGCTTTAATAATCCTAACAGTTCCCTGGGTTATTTAAAATATGCCCAACCAGTTCTCAAAAGGATTCACAGAGACAAATGTATTTGATTTTCTTCCACCTTAATGGCCACATATATTTAAAGCAACAAAACCAGGATGACCTAAATAAAATGACTATTAATTGTACTCAGAAAGGCTCTGAATTTAATGCAACTGATCCAGCCAGAACCAGAATACACAATATTCTCCATTCATTCCTCCCACTTTCCTCTGAGGGATTTTCAACTCCTCTCGTTTTCTGCAGGGCAGTCCTGAGCGGTCAGAGATGATCAAACCTGGTGCCAGCCCATCACCGCTCACACCTTAATGAAAAGGCTGAATCTTCTACAAAGATAAGAGGCAATTCGGTACCTCTCCAGAGGACAGTAATTTGAATCAGCCACCACAGCTGCTGCCACCGAAATCAGTGAAAGCCTAGCTGGAAAGCTGGAATGACTGAAACCGGACGTTTCTGGGAAAGTTCATTTCTGGTCTTGTTCTACAACCCAGATTTGTACGCTGAGCCAAGGCATTTGAAATCAGACCAAAATTGTAACCGGTCCCCCAGGAGCCAGTGGAGACCCTGCAGTGCCTCGTCACCATGGGACCACCATGTAGTGCCACCAGGGAAGCTCTGGGACCGGCACCCAGGATAAAGCACAACCCCCTGTAAAGGGATCAGTCTGGGGAGGAGAGGCAGCACCACCAGCGTGCGCCCCTGCGGAGCCGCCCGCACGGCCGGGCAGGGCACAGCTCCGGGGCGCTGCCGCTGCTCCGCGTCTGCACGGAGCGGCAAGCCCAGGGGCAGCTCCTGTAAAGGCGGCTTGTGAAGCTGGATGTTATTTACAGGGTGTCTGCATGCTGCAGGGGAGGAACAGCAGCCCCTATTTCATATTCCAAGTTTTTTTTTTTCCCCTTTGAATCAAGTTTGCTCATTCAGTAAAACCTCCACGGGGAAACCACCGGCTTTCACAGTTGTAACTCGTGACCACACAGCAGCCTTTATCCCTCGTCCAGCCCAGGAAAGTCTGTCCTGATCCAAAAGCCGAGTTCCTGACACATCCAGAGCAGGTGGGGGCCCTCCTGCCTGCCCCCAGGACCCCACGGCAGAGCTGTGAGGGATTTGGCAGGGGCTGCTCACTTCCAGCACTCTCGAGCCACCTTTTCCATCCCTTCAAGGTAAAGAAGAATGAGGCTAGGGAAACGAAATAAGGCACCGCCACCTAATGATGTGGCAATCCTGACGAGGTCCTCGGAGAAAAGAAATGACAAAGGGATGACGTTCAGCTACATCTCTGGGTTGTTTCTACCCCTCTGCCCCAGGTCTGTAAACCTTACAGGCCTAGCACATCTTCTGCTCTTCCAGAGAGGTGTGCTGGATATTCTGGCCTAATTCCTCAAATTATTTATACGAACTGCACAACTCTTACATTATTTTGCTTTCTGAAGCAGAAAAACCTCTTAGCTCCTAGTAAACTGTCAGGTGCTATTATTTTAAATACGCCATGTGAAATCTAAGCGCCAGCACTGCGCTTCTGCAGATTTACAACCTCCCCCCACATAAATTAAGACAAATGCATATCGCATGCCAGACAGTTAGAAAAAATTGTTCCCCCACACCAGGCCTCTGGGTTTGATTACAATGGAATTAAACAAAGAAACAAATACTTTAACATTTTCCTCTCTCCCCATCACGAGCACCCTCCCTCCTCCCAGCGCAGCCCCTTCCCTCCCCGTGATGCCCTGAGCTCTCCTGAGCTCAGCGGTGCCTGGTCAGGAGCCACAGCCCAGAGGAGGGGAGGTGACCGCTGGGAGGTGGCAGGTCCCCAGCTCACCACACCCAACAGCTCAGCCCCGATGACCACAACCTCGGCTGGGGACTGCCAGGGCCGAAAGCACCAACCATGACAGCTCCGCTCCGTGGCCGCGGGTGCGTGGCACCAGGCCGGCAACCTCTGCGGATCGGTCACGAGTCGTGGAGCGCTCCCCGGGGGCTGGGGACGCACGGTGGGGTCCCTCGCTGGGCGCGTCCCAGCGTTGCACTGTGACGACTTACCAACCAGGGGCTAGCACATTATGTGCCGCGATAATAATCAATGCCATACTGTGCAAGAACAAATTCCAGTGCTAGCAATCTTTCCCCCCAGCAGTCAAGTCTTTAAAAAGTCTTCTTCAGCAATTATAGCTAATAAAACTACAATTTTATTCAACACACACATATCGTTGTCACTAATTTTGCTCCATCAGGGCTGAAATTAAAACAGTCATTCAATCACGTTCATCTCGGGGCTTGCTCACCAGCCGTGACATGGCAAAGAGCATCCCAATTGCTTGCCAAAAATCACAGTGGCTACTCCTGGACTTCAAAACACTCCCGCGAAAAGCCAAGACGTTACTCAACACTTGCTCTACCAAGGGCGATGCTGGAGTGACTAATGCTCTCCAGAAAATAAAGCTTTCCACAGCAGGACAAATTAAACATGACTCTGTGCAAAATTTCAGATGAATTCCTTAGTAATATGAAGTATTGATGAAAGCAAGGTAGTTTGTCACTCTTCGACCAGGTTATAAACTCTGTGAGGACTCTTGGGAGTTTCCCTTTGGCCTGCCACACGTTACCTAACACCACCGAGTGGGAAGACAAGGTTCTTGCAAAAAGCACTTGGAAACATCGAGGCAGTTCTCTGGCAACAAGGACTGCTGGGCACTGCACGACCAGCCGCGGAGAAGGCAGTGAAAACAGGAAGGAAGCAAACAGGGCCAGTGCCAGTAAGCCAGCGTAACATCAGCTTGAGTTGATGACCCCCTCCATCCAGCAGGACGGAAGGCACTGTATAAATTCCTGGGACATTTCTCCAAAGGTACAAAATACCCAGGCAGCTGGGAGCACCACCAGGGAGGTGCTCAGGTCGCAGCAAGAAAGAGGGACGCAGAATGAGCCTCTCTAGGAGACAGCTTCACAGCTCCTACCAGCTTCCAGGCACTGGCAGTGCCCGAGGTGGCCCTGGTCTCCCAGGCACCTGTCACACCGGTGCTTCAGGGACGCCTTTTGTGACAGAAATCAAGCTGCAGACAAGAGCAGCACAGGGAGCAGAGCAGAGCCATCGCAGCGTTGCCCCCTCCGTGGCTTCAGGGCACGAACATGTTTGTTGTGCTTTTATGGAGACAGAATAGCCTGCCTCGGTCGGAGCAAAGCCTTGGGCCTGCTCTGATCTCCTCCGCAATCAAGTCCCGCAGCCAGGTCTAATTGCCCAGAACAATTTATGCCCGCCAGCATGCGGGCAGCCGTCCCCTGGGTCTGCTTAGCTTGATGGGGAAATAGGTTCCAGCACCGCCTTTCTGAAACGGACTAACGGAGGTGGCCGAGCCGGCACGGAGGCCGCAGCACGCCCGGCTGCTCCTGCCCGCAGGGCGGCAGTGCTGCAGGTCGCCAGCACCCAGGCGCAGGGCCCTGCTGCGAGGCCCCGACGGAGAAGGGTGCTGAGGGTGCAGGCAGCCCCCACAGCAGGCACCGGGGGCTGCACGTGGTCACTACGAGCATGAACCCCCAGAGCTAGGGTGACAATGAACTGAAAATTTCACCACAGAGAGCAGCGTCTTGTCCTGAGAGGGGCGCCTGAACGCCCGTGGCCTCCGTCACCTCAGGGCCGGCCTCAGGGCCCGGCGCGGTGCCACTCAGGGCCGATGCACTTGAAACATGTCCGGATGGCAATGCAGATCATAAATGCCTTATAAATAAAGCAAAAGCTTCTGCGATGACCCTTTTTTTGTCCACCAGCATAACACAGGCATGGACCTGGCCACAGAAGGCAGCATCTGAGCACCACGGCATCTCTGTGTTAATTACCCTCAGGAGACACCGGCGAGGCAGGACACACCATTACCTCTGCGACTCGACAGGGAGACAAATACGCAGCTGGTGCAGCATTAAATCACCCACAGCCGGCAGGTCCTGAGGTGGCCAGCACCAGGATGGCTGTGGCTCAGCACTGGTACAGGCCATCACCAGTGCTTGGCCGGGGGGAGCCATCGCCACGCGGTGGCTTCTGCCCACAGGTGGCATACACCACAGGGGCAGCCCGAGCAGCAGTCGGAGCCATCCCCACAGCAAGGGTCAGCCCTGTGAGCACTGCCGAGGGCAGACCCCGCACTGCAATGGGCACGGCAAGGCATGGAGCCGCTCGCTTCCTCTCTCTCCGGCCTTTCAGGCGTCCCCGCCACACGCAGGGACAAGCGCGGCGGCAGGCCTCACCCCCCTTCCTTAAGCTGCTTGCTTTAAAACAGCACAAACTAATGCAACAGAGGACAAAAAGCAGATGTCCGTACCCGTTCCTTGAAGCAGACTGATCCGATGCCAAACGATACACATGTTTACATGAAGCTGTAGCACTCGGTTAACAAAACGTACTCGTGAATTAGAGCAGCAACTCCAATCCATATTTCTGTCAGAAATCAGTGCCACAGGAATTTCTTCTGTGATCAAACTTGGTCCGTGCTACAGTATGAGACAGGGA
Organism: Oxyura jamaicensis; assembly: GCF_011077185.1. Classification (NCBI taxonomy): domain Eukaryota; kingdom Metazoa; phylum Chordata; class Aves; order Anseriformes; family Anatidae; genus Oxyura; species Oxyura jamaicensis. The sequence continues at coordinate 10,227,633 of NC_048911.1, forward strand.
GCAACTGATAACTTTAAAATACACGTCAACAACTAGAAACACTTCCGTGTGTGTTACAACGCAGGGCAAGGAGAGTTTTGGCCCCACTCCCTCTCATGCCTCCCACTGCCACCCTGCACAGAGAGGCAGGGACACATCTCGTTCAAATGCAATAATGCATAATTATGCATTCTTTTCTACAGAGTAACTTCTCAAAAGTGCTTTCCCCATTTTCTTGTGAGTTCTGCTCTGCTCCCAGCCCTCTGCCCTCTCTTCCTGCCTACAGGAGTTATCACCAGACAAAAACATACGACAAACACACACAATACTTTTCAATGCACACAATAATATTTAAATATCCTTTCTGTTTCTGGCACTCACACAGGAGGGTTTACAATTTTAGGCTTTCTCCAGGTAGGAGCACTTTTGCTCTTTGGAAAGTGAATGGGAGGGCTCCGTATCACCACATCACCCTGAAGCTTAAAGCTATCAAGCAGCACAAGAGCGAAGGCACAGCCACAAGAGCTGACAACACCGAAGTCCATCCCAGCTCCTTTCCTCAGTCAGGGGCTCTCAGATGGAGTCTCACCAGCCCCACGTCCCCACTGGCGTTCAGGAGCCTCCCCATCCACCCAAGTGCCCCGACAGGAGCCAGGGGCAGGAACAGGCCGACCTCTCCTGCTCATGCGGCTCTGCAGCGCTGCGGCCGCGGAGCACCGGGCGGAACATTGCTCCTTCAGCATTTCAGCAAGCCAGGTGCGAGGCAGTTTGTGATTTTACTTTCACGGCACATTAGCTGCCGTCAGCAGAAATAATTCTTCCTCCCTTCACAGTGCTCACTTTGCATATTAGCACCGCAAAGTTGCAATCTGTTTTCTTTTCCAAACAATACTTGCTGCCTGCCCTGCACAGATCTGGGAAGCTCCAAAGATCCCAATCTGGGAAGATCCAAATCTCCAGGCCTGGGCCATTCCTGCAGCCCTGCCAGCAGCCTCCCCAGGGTCCAGGCAGGCAGCACAGCACCCAGAACAAACGAGGCGCCAGCCTCCCTCGGTGGCGAGGGGAGCTTCAAATATTTGCAGAGCACTTGCAGGTCCTTGGATGAAGCGCGCTACATACAGCGTGCAGTCTTTGCTTTCCAAACCCAGCATTTTCCCTACTGATGCAATGCTAAAACGCGAGCAGCTGTTTTGTTTACTACAAGCAAACATGCCAAATAACTAGATGCAGAGAGACCATTACAAGCCACATGCCAGAAAGAGCATCAGAACTCATCTCTCTGAGCACCAGATGAAGTGGAATACATTGGACTCCAAATCAGGCACTGACTGTTTTGGGAACAATCCCTAATACATGAAAACTCTTGGTAAGTGTGGCTCAATTTTAAGCGCACAGTTAAGTCCAATTAAGCCCAAGATGTGTTATTTGAAGAGAACAATTTTGTTTTATCCAGCACCCCACAACTTGCGTGGCAATACCAGGGCCGCATCCTGCATCGTTGCGTTGCGCTGAGCATGAGAGACGTTGCTCCTCCTTACCCGCTCACAAAACCTGTGGAGGAATAAACCAATCTCGTGCCCCTCCACCACATTTAAGTACAAACAAAAACCCTTAAAGCGCAGGTTTCTTTACCCACTAAATGAGCAGCAATAAGCTACAGCTTTCGTTCAGTGCCCCCGAGCCACGCAGTAAAGCCTTGCTCAGAGCTTTGCCTGTTAGAGAGCACAGAGAGAAAAACCCTGCTCGCAGGAAACCAAGGTGTGGGTCTTCAAAGATGCCTTTGGAGCACAGCCGCGGTGTCGGACAGACACAGCTAAACAGATCTGATTAAGCGACATCCTGAGCCAAGTAACAGGATAGAGTTTAAAGAGCTTCCTAGTGCCCTTCTGTAAATACCTGCTGAATAAGTGCGCAGATAAGACAAGTATTGCGTTACTATGCTTCCTGATGCATGAAGGGCTTTTTTTATTGCCCGGAGTTTAAAAAAAAAAACACAAGTATGAACAATTGCCACAGTCAGCTTCAGAAAAAGGCTCAGCTGCAAAATGAAACAGAGTAGTTTATTAGCAAAGAAAAACTCATCTAAGTTTTCCTTCACTGTAATGAAAAAAAGTTTCATTTTATTTCCTGCTAGATCTTTTTTCCTTTTATTGTTCTTTTCATTTACTGACTTGCATATTAAAGAATACTTTTCCAGGGCTATTTCTTCTAAGCAGAGCTCTCTCCTCGCTTGTCTCTCAACCCCAAATCAAACAGGGCTTATGTTTAGTTTTGTTTATTTTTTAATCCATGGAAAACCAGCCCGGAGCCAGGCCCCCGCAGCAGGCGCTGCAGGCTGTGGTACACGACCACATCCTCAACTCCTGTGCTGGCTGCTAACGAGGTGGGAATTCAGAGAACCGTGCTCACACCAAACTCATCTCACTTCTGATTTATGGCTTTTTTTAGGCTGCTCCTTGGACCAGAGCCCTGCCATCCCCAGCACACACAGCTCATGGTACCGATGCACAGACAGCAGATATGATTGTCCCATTGTCACCAATCAGCAACAAAAACGGGGCAGCCAAAGTTCCTGGGTTTGCTCTCAGAAGCCTCTTGGGAAGACAAGAGCTCTGCCACGGCCCTTACACGGCGGGGCTGGGAGCAGAAACTTCCACAGAGCTGCAGCCCCCCTGGCAGCCGCTCACACTGCAGCAGCGTTCTGCCCTCAGCACAGCGGAGCGGCGTTACCAACAAAGCTCTAGCCCGGATTTCTGTTGTTTGGGGGTCAGACTTGTCCCTCAGCCCTCTAGAAACATACCAGAAAGTCTTGATTAGAAGATAGAAGGCGAAAAACGTTTGTGGGAATGCGTCTTTGGAATGTGTTCACCACAGAAAGCCATCATCACCAGCAACCTCTGGTGGCAATCACCACCACGCATCGCCCATTGGTCCCGGCACTCCCCGCCTGCTTCCTGCCCACGGTTTTACAGGACGAGGAGCACTGGGCTCGAAATGCCGTGTGGATCCCTCCAGAGCTCGGGACGCTTGCTGCAGCCTGACCCCATTTCACCTGAGCTCAGTCACGGAGCTCAGACGGGAACACCAGCTGGGGCTGCCGGGATGGATTTGTAAAGCACCACCTTGATTCCAGCCCCCCTGCTCCACCCCTTCCCACTCTGGCCGGGCTCCTTGGTAGTGCTGGGAAAGGCAACCTGCCGGAGAGCAGGCTGTTAAGGCTGAATGCAATATTAAAAAGCAAGCAATTAGCAGCCCTGGCTGAGGCACGGCACAGATCCTCTCACACCTAAACCTAACCGCGTGCCCCTCGGAGCTCCTCTAATGCCATCGCGTCCTGCTGTGCCCCAGTGTCACGTTGCTGGGAGAGAGATTTAATGCCCACGGACTACGGCTAGTGGTGGGTAAATTGAGTTTCACACGTGTCAGCACGGCAAGCGCTCATCGCTTTGACAGAGCCTTACCCAGCCACCTGAAACCAAGGTCCAGCTGTATTTTTTAATTACCCCTGGACAGCACGGGAATTACAGGCATCATCGTGATTCCTGGGTTTCTGAAACCGCGTTACTACTCCTTCAGACCCTGATGCAAAAATAAAAAATAAAAATTCTCTTGTGAGATTTTTTGTGTTTAAAGTCACGCTGAAGCCATTCAACCTCCTGCAGCTACTTAAATCATCAAAACAATGTGTGTGAAAAAGAAATCATTTTCTTCAGTTTACAAATGAAAATTAAAGGAAAGGATGCTCCTCCTCCACCCTCATTACCCACATAACGGGGATTTGAGGCACGGGCAGGGGGCTCGCCTGCAGCACCGACGTGGCAGGAGCACGCAGGGGGCCGGGCACCACGGGGCAGGGGAGCCCGGTTGTCTGGGAACGAACATTTCAGCCTTAAAAACACAAAACAGCATCTGGCTACGGCTGCCATCCTCTCTCGTCAAAAGCTGATGTAATTGTTATAATAAGGTGCGCTTTCTTGGCGTGTTTTCCCAGGGGACGCCGAGGTGCTCTGCAGGGGACCACTCACATCAGCCCAGCACACCGACCTGAAATGCAGCAAAACAACCCAGCCCCCTGCCAAGCCCCCCAATTCCACCGGCAAATCAGGGCATCCTGTTCCCTGAAGCAGTACTACACATGGACTGAATGCAAACCTGCGGAATCACTCATGTTTCACACGTGTTTTTTTTCAAAGGATGTCTTATTTGTACTGCTGACCAAAGCAATGCGTATTTGCCGAGTTTTCCAAAGCCGCTGTTTCCACCTGCTCCGTGCCTGTGTGGTATCTGCAGAGGGGCGCACACCCACGTACGCTCGCCGTGCTCCCCTCGCTCCCGCTGAGCACCCCGCGTCCCGGGGACCAACGCGCGGCCCCTCCGCTGAGCCAGGCAGCTCACCGGTCAGGCACGTCAATTAAACCATTTAAGAGGTTAAAAGCATAGATGTGAAATAAAATCCGTACAGTAATGAGATAACGCTGGCACCAGCTGCTGCGACTCGGCTGCCCACGGCCGCAGCATGGCGGGGTTCGGGTCGGAGGCGATTCCCCCCAGCGCAGCTCTCGAGGGGCAGCTCCCACCTTTCCGTCCCTTTTTCTCCTGGAAGCCCTGCGGAACAACAAAGCAACAAAGCCCTCCCCTTTCCTCCTCTGCAGGGCTCAACAGCTGCCTGTTAAAATTTTGTTGTAAACCCCTGGGCTTCAAACACTTCTCATTTCTTGCCCAAAAGCTATTTGAATGGATTATGGCCCGGTGATGAATCTCTCCTCCAACTGCTACAAGAGACTCTTGAATCACGGCAAACAGGCTCTGTAAATCAAGCAAACCGAAAAAATGGGCAAAGAGAGGATTTGGGTGTTAAGAAGAAAGGTGACAGGTCCATGCATCAATCCCGGCGGACTGACAAGGTGTCCTTCTGAGAGGCGTATATGTATTTTTAAACTTTGCTTCACTGGCTACACCTTATTCTGCTGAAATAAGACAAGATACAATAACTAAGCTCCCATCTCAGTGGATTGTTCACAATGATAATTCCACCTTTGTAATTCAGCTTCAAATAAACCCCCTTTGTTCTGTCTTATTACACAGATTCTGGTATCATTCAAGTATATTAACTGCAGCCTATTACTGTCACACAAAAATGCTCCCTGAGCCATAGCAAAAGGCTCCCCAGACAAAACTTTATGTCATGTTAATCCAAGCTTTAATAACTATGAGGATATATAACTGTATTCTAATTGTGCTTTGTGTTTCTGCATACAAAAAACAGAAGATATCAGAAGTGACAGAGGCAGCCTTCTCCAGACAAAGCACCAACTCCTCAGCCCGGCTGGCTGCGGCACGAACGCGTTTCCCTTCGGAGCGCGGGGCTAAAACAAGGGCGAGCAACTAGGGCCAAGCCGCGGCTCCCACCAAAAGCAAGTCTCAGGCACAGAGGGAAAACTGAGCTGGTGGTGCTAAGTGCTGCGCTGTTACTGCAACCAAATTAATACCCTCTAAAATAGCACTTAAACAGGGATAATCAGTATTATGGAAATTGTACATATTTAATTCTTGAGTGTCTGCTGAAAACATTACATGATAAAGGACGGCAGGAAGCAGAGCGTTCATTTTGTAACCAATGCTTAAAATTAGCAAGGGAAAAAAGAGAAAAAGTACAAAAGGAAGAAAGAAAAATAATCTGGAAATAAACAATGAAAAGGTTCACAAATTTGTCAATACTGTGTTTTCAAATGCCAGCGGCACACCGGAAAACTTCTTAGGAAGAAGCAAAAGGATCTGTCCCCACCTCCAAGAGGTTGAGGCAAGAGAGCTCTCCGCAGCATTTTGCTTGTGCTTCCGCTAACCCAGATGAAAGTGTCTTGAGAAATGAGATTTACACCCCTCCCGAAGTGAGGCTAAGGGCTGATCTCACAACTAAATCCACAGCGCAGCACAGCTAGCCAGATTTAACCTTGCTGTCCCAGCTGTAGGACGCAGACCCTTCTAACGCTTCCTTATTCTCTCAATTTTCTACTTCAATCTTCCACATCTTATTCCTTCAAAATTGTATTTCAATACAGTAAATTTGTGCCCGCTCGCTTCGCCTGCGCCTGGCAGACGTAGCCAGCTGCTTCGTTACTCCCTTCCTCAGAGGGGCTTAGTAAGAGCCCGGGAAGCCTCTTAGGAGGACCTGTGTAATGACCAGCCAGAACACTACCGGGATGCAAAGACTCCTGACGGTTTTCCTCCACTTACACTCGCTGTGGCCCAAGAGCTTCGCCAGCACCTTCGTGCCACGAGAATGCCACTAATGCAAAGGAGCATTTAGCGTTGTTTACTTGTTGCTGCCTTCTAACACCTAGCTGCCATAAAGCATGGCTTTGCAATGCCATAAAAATAGACCCGCAGCTTGCTGCCAACAGCCTGGACGAGACCGTAGGGTGCTCCACACGCTGTGCACGGCCCTGCCCAAAGCCGCGGGGAGGTAGCCGGAGCTGCTGTCCATCAGGACACAGCCCCTCTGCCTCCCCGCACCAAAACCCCTGACATTATCTCCTGGGTTACTCTGGATTGATTTGTCCTGTGGCAAATTATCGCACCGAAGCTGTTTCCCGGGGTGCCACTAAGGAGGGCTGGCTTCCAGCCCCAAAGCAGCTCGGTGCGCACGCCGGGCCTTGCAGGCTGCCCTCGTCCGCTGATGCCTGATCCCAGACCCAGCACTGGGCTGCATCCCACCGCTGCGAAGGTCGAAGCAGCCTGGGATGGGCAGAGCTGAGAATTACGGACGGCTGTGGCCTCATCCTGGGGCAGCCAGCTCAACAAGAGGAAAGAGAGAAGAGAGTGAAGCTCTCCCGGCTGCCCCTGGTTTGCCACTGACCTCCTCCTGTTTGGTACAGGATTTGAAGGCTTTCCAGATCTGCTCGCTGGGCCCCCCGGGGACCACAAGGATCAAACCCACATCTGTCTCAGGTGTCAGAAACTCAAAATCAGCTCCGTGAACTCCCCAGACTCTAATTAGGTGGCACCTTCCAAACATTTCCTGGAGTAAGCCCAAAAGGTATGAAGTGTTGTGCATCTCTGCGGCAGGTTTTGTTTAGGGTGAACCAACCTCAGACAAACTTGGAAAACTTTACTGGATGTGTGAAAAACAAAGATGAGCACAGCTGAGACGAAAGGCAACCATCAGAACACTCTGGGTTTCCTCCGGAGGACACCAGCTCCCCACCACCGCCGCTTCCCCTTCCTGCTTCACACTGGCTCTGAGGCTCCCCGAGTCCGGAGACGCACATCAAACGCTGCGAGACTTTAAATAGAACGCAGTCGAGTGTCTTCCCAGCTCACCGACACTACAGCCGCTTGGTTCCGTATTTTGAGGCTTTTTTTCTACGACACGTTATAAAGATGAAAATGAACAGTCTTGTGTAAATCACAAGACTCCAGAAACTGGAGTATTCAGGAGAAAAAAATATCACTGAACAGCCTGAAACTCTTGATAAATCGTGAAATTTGGCAGCACCCATCTGACAATGTTTATTTTTTTCCCCAAAAAGTTGTACTATGCAGAACATTAGATCAAAACAGTTTTCTTTGGCAGACACAGGTTCTGCTCTGCATTCCCCTTCTCCCTGACACACCATATGGACCTTTCTTAATGAAATATATTTAGAGAGGGCTATTAAGCTAGCTCAGCGCTGGTGTAAACACTGCTTCTCTGGAAGTCAGACCAAACAACACCGTGCGCTTTTGAACTATAATTTTTGACTTAAATATCACTCTTGACTTTAAGAGTGCAGTCAGTCAGCTTTGATTAAAACACCAAATAAAGGTTTAGTAATATAAGACATATATATATATACATATAAAATTCATATATATTATTAAAATCACTGCTATTCTTCAAAAAAGCCTTTCTTTAAGTAGCATACGATAAAAAGAGCCAAGAGTCTTTACTCAGAAGGGCCAAATTAACCGCCCACAAGCCCAGCGACTCCCTTGGGATTTCCATCGACTGAAAGGCAATCTGCTGGTAATCCAGTCGGATCAGCTCTTTCAAAGAGCAGGTAGCTTGTATTTTGGGGAAAAGACCTGCGTCAAGTTGCTTCAGTTGAGTTTTGGTTTTGCATCTCTCCTCTCCCTCTTCCTTCCTGCTCCTGGAGCAAGAGGCAGGATGGACAGGCATTACCTACAGAAAATCTTGCAGCGTGATGTCAAGATCGATATGTTGACCTAACAAGTAATGCCAGCTTTAGTAGTGCCTTAATGATGTGATCATTATCTTCTTACCTGAAGTGCAGCAGCAGCTAGCACGTGTGCCAGCAGGAAAACTTACCCAGTGCAAAAGACCACAAACACTTCCCCACATGCACAAAGACACTCTCTGTATTTAGTGTCTCAGGGAAAAAAACAGGCACACGTGCTCCCCACGCTCACAGTGGGCTCAATTAACCAAGCGCAGCAGAAGTACCGCTGTTGTGGAGCTGTAGTTCCTTCCCTCTGGGTAACGCAGCTCCACGGGCTTCTGGCCGTTGTAGCGAGCGTCCCCCATTTCTTTGGAGTGCTCAGAGATGGCTGGGAACTGGTACGGGGCACAGAGGCAGCGGGGAAGGAGGTGCTGGTCTGAGTGCCCTCTCCCTGAGGGAATGAGGCTGCATTTTACGACACCAGAGGATTCTGTGTGCTCCGTCCCATTTATCTAGGACACGCTCAGCAGTTTGGGTAAGACACAGCTACGCTACAAAACTCATTTTGCCTGGCTGCTCTATCTAAGATAACGGAAAGGCTCGCATTTCCAAGAACAGTATTCCTGCAACGAAACCATCTCCATCCCGTTTTGAAATGCTTTGCTTTGCCCTCACAAACCCTGCAGACAGCTCTGTCCCTGCCCTGTCCCCACTGGGGACAGCACCTTCAAGCGCCCCCAGGGCTGAGCCTGGGAGCATCCGGCAGGGATCCTGGCACAGGACCCTTGCAGCCCCACAGAAAGCAAAGAGCCCCCCAACATCTGTTCAAGAAAACACTGACCATCCTCTGTCCCCTGGCCACAGGAGCGTCTTCCTGGGGCAAATGCCTTCATTGCGTAAGCAGCAGCCGTTAAAAAGCAACGCGACAGACACCATCAGCATTAGCGGAGATCTCTTCCCATTGCCACCCTGCAGAACCACGCCAGTCCTGTTCTGCCTGCAGGTTTAACGTGGCTGGAAGCCTGACGTCTGTGCCTGGCACTTCAGCCTCTGTTCTGGCCTTGGAACGAGAGCCACGGCCAGGCCAGTGGCACTGCGGGGCACGGGGAGCGCAGTACAACACCTGCAAACGGCTACGGATTAGCAAGACGACGGGAGGTTTTCTGTCCATTAGGAAGTCCGAGCAAAATACCCCCCGAAGCAACAGTGAAGAACGTCCCCTTCTTCAAACCAGCAGTTAGAGGCAAGTTCACGTCCCCAAGCAGCTCCTTGCTGGCCACCAGGAAGAGCAGGGAGCAATGACGCGCATTAACGCGGCCCCGAAAGCCGGCTTTCAGACCGCTGAGATTTGTCTATCTCCAGAGACAGACCGAAAGAGATGCCACTAAGACAATGCATACTTAAACAGATTTCAAGACTGAAATGTGCGATTTTTGGTCTAACTCCAAAAAACGTTAGCTAGTGTGAAACATCTCTTTCAGTTGTCTGCCTTGGATCTCCCAGGACAACGCCAGATAAAGAGGCAATTTATCATCCGGCTGAGGGCTGTGTGTAACGCGTTATCTGCCTCCCACAAAGACCTGCGTGGTCTGGGCGAGCCCCGCGCTTTGCAGCCTGACCTCCCTCCTCCATTTTGAGGCACCATAGCAACACGAAATTAGCACGCACGGAACTGTTAAATGAATAATTTACTGATTTCATAAGAACCTGCCTCGCAATTTATAGTTCTATTATCTTGTATGTCCGTGCCTTAACTCCTTTTGTAAGGAGGCTGCAATCAAGCTAAGTAACATTTGAAAACCTAATAAGGCCGCCCGCTCGGGGGCAAGGCCGTGCTGCCTGGGTCACCCCGCACCGCCTGGGTCACCCCGCACCGCCTGGGTCACCCCGCACCGCCTGGGTCACCCCATATCAGCTGGGTCACCCCGCACCGCCTGGGTCACCCCGCACCGCCTGGGTCACGGCAGGCCAGACCCCCCCGGTGTCCCCACCACAGCCACGGGAGGTGGCCCCGACGAGCCTTGCCCCCGTTTCCCTCCCCGGCCATCCAGGCCCAATCAAGGAGGAAGCGAGCAGCGTTCAGAGGCATCTCCGCCGTCAATCTACCGCTTGTCATTTTAAAATCTGCGGCAAGCGAAGGGGAATGCAGGCGGCCAAGATGAGTACAACTGCAATGACAATTGGGGTATAAGATATATTTGCAAAGGCTCCTCCAGCACTATCAGAAATGATCTTCTAGTGACTCAACCGCGTCTTGTCACTCAGACTCAATTTAAGAGATATTTATAAAGACAATACAATGAGAGATTTATTTTCAGACTTATTTACTTGGGTGGAATAGGTTAGATTGTTTTTGTTACACGCTCTTCAGCAGAATGGATATCTCCATTCGATATACATCACGAGCCACAGATGAGCTGGGGGGATGCTGCAGGCTGCAACTTCCCAGCCCTTCACACCGAGGACAGCCGACAGCTTAAAGCGCTCGATTCTCGCCCCGAGACGCTGCTACCCAAACGTGCCCGGAGAGGAGGACAGCCTGCCTTTGAGTGCTTTGTTTTGCAGGTGCTGTTCCTACCGGAGAGCCACTCTCGGGGCTTAAAAATTAAGAACAGCACAGCTACCCAGAACAGTGCTTCCGAAGCAGGTGGAGACCTTCACCGGGAGGTGACTTCCCGCGAGGAGCAGGACGGAGCCCGGCCGGGGGTGACACAGCTGGGCGCCTGCTGAGCCCCGCGCCGAGCAACCCCCATCACCTGAGGATGCTCCCAGGCACTTAGCAAAACTACGGCTTATGTGGGAAGGGGTAAGTGGGAAAGATCGACCACAGCGTGCCACCATGCAGAAGGCTCATCGAACAACCCCAGCCAGCGCGTGCTGCTCTGCCAGGCTCCTTCGTTTTCTGTTCAACAGCACAGCGCCACGCTGCTGCTGGGACGGGGCTGAGCAGAGGCCCACGAAGCAGCCCACAAAAACATGAAAGACCAACTGATAAAAACCAGGGTAAAATAAAAAAAGTCAAAATGCTGAATGGAGCCAGCAAAGTTTCCTCAGCCACTCTTACAAACCACATTAACCCCCCGATATGCAAACCCCTCGCTGCGGGGTCACAGCTGTCACTAGTGGGAGCAGAAAGAAGTGAAGACTTTGGCATGTGCTGCATGACTTTGAGATAAGATTGCCGAAGAACCTCTGACAGGAAGGTGCCCAGCTTCCCACAGAGCTGCAGGTGAACAAAGTGGGAACAGAACAGCCACGAATAAACCCAGGCGAGAAGTTTGGCGAGCTTCTAGCCATCACAGCAGAGAGGCGTCAAACAGGCTCGCTACAGTGACCGAGGAGGCAAGAAAAGCTTCCGAGGCTTCAGGGCAGTGCCCTGCTGCGCTCCCAAAGGGCCGCCTGAGGAGGGCGAGGGTCCCGGTGCAGGATCCCCGACCAGCCTCGTGTCCCGGTGCAGGATCCCCGACCAGCCTCGTGTCCCCACCACCCAGGCTAAAGCAGCGCGGCCCCAGGGACGGGGCAGGGAATGCAGGGCCCTGAGCAGGGGCAGTCACCGATCAGAGCCGCTTCCCTGTCAGCGCCTGCGGAACAGGCACGCACAGCCATCAATATACATGCACACAGATGGAGATGCGTAAAAAAAAATTAAGTGACAGCCAAAACTCCAACTGCTTTGAGCTGTACCCAACGCACCTCGCTTTGTTATTCTTACCAATGTGGTTGGAGTGAAAAGCAGAATTTGTCATATTCCAGGAACACAGGAATAGGAAGAAAAGACGTGGGTCTGTTTACAAGCCCTACTTCCTTTCACTGTTTATTGTTCACCGTCTCTGCCGCTGTCTCAAGCACAGCTGGACAATAGCAAACAAAGGCCTGTTAAACCCTGCTCTTAGCGTTTTATTCCCCAAATACCCATCACCTCCAGGAGAGCGGAGATAAAAGTGAGGAGTTTGACCTGACCACACTCACAATGCAACTGCCTCCCCGTCCTCCGAGCAACATAAAAAGGATGTCAGGAGAGCAGATGGATTTGAAGAGGAATTGGAAAACAACAACAAAACGCAACCCAAGCCCTAAAAGCTGTCCCCATTCGGATCCCAGCCCTCGCTCCGTCCCAGTCCCCCGAGCCGCACGGCAGCAGCGCTCTTACTGGCACCAAGGAGCCAGGCTGGGGCTGAGCCACCAGCACAGCCCGGCGCCAGCAGGACGGACACAAGCTGAAGGAATTCAGAGGGGTAAAGGGACCAGAGCATTCGCCACAGCCGCTTCTGAGCACAACTGTTAATTACATTACCCCGCGCCCCTGCACCACTGGCAGCTCTCCTGGATGGCCGCAGCCTCCTGCAGCCGCGCCGGCCCGGTGCCCCCAGGCGCTGACCCAGGAATGGCCGCGGACGCAGCTCCGTTAGGCATGGTTACCCATCTTCCCCAGACCAAAGGCAAAATTGGTACTAAAACGCCTGCCTCTTAAAGAGGGGCGTTTGTGGCTGCTGACTTCATTTAGTAACTGCTTTCACCAGGACAAAGCGGGGGTGGAAAGCATGGCGGCTCGTGAGCCGTCCCCAGAGCCACGGGGACGTCCCGAGAGGCGAGCTGTGTGTGGGGAAGCTGGAGCCGCTAGCACGGTGGTGGAGAGGGCTTAGGTGGAACCATTCGTTACTCTGCCAGGAAGTTTTAATTATGTGCTATAAACCAGGAGACGCTCAACTCACAGTGGGTGCCCCCTTTCCCCTGAATCAATACGCAGCATTCAGACACCCGCTCTGGAAGAGTCGCCGCAGCTCCTCCGCCGTTAAAAGGTTGCTGTGCACTTCAATGAAACCAAAAGGACAGATCTCTGCTGTTAGCAGCCAACCGAAAGGTTAAGGCATGCTGGCGCATTGTTTGCGGTAAATGGCCAGCCGCTCGGGCTTTACAGCTTCTTCCAGGAGCTGCTAACGGCCAGCCTGCGCTCCACCCAGCGCCGTGCCGCAGGACACGCACAGGGGCACAGGGTGGCTGACGCCGCACTGCAAATGGGGACACGCGAGGCTTGCTGAGGCCAGGCAGACCACGGGGGGGCTGCCCGCGGGAGCTGCGCGGCGCCAATTACCCCGGCACCGCTCGGCGCTGACAGCGGTGCTCTAATTAGGGGCCCGCAGCCCAGCCCGCTGCACGCCCCGCATCTCGCTGACCGAAATGGAAGAGAAGTCCTGGGGAAAAGGCAGGGGTCTGGGCGGTTACCCTGCAAAGTAGCAGCACACGCGGGCTTGGAGGAGAGCAGGCTGCCAGGGTGGGTGCTCACCCACAGCCCCTCTGCACCTTCCCCGGCTCTCCTGTGCCGCCGTCCCCGCTCGGCGCTGCCCAGCGCACCCTGCCCGGCCTCGCCAGCCTCCTGTGCAGCCACGGCAATGCTGCTCCTGACCTGCACAGAATTACAGCACTCCGCCCTCCTCCTGGCTTCTCCTAAACCATCAGCGCAACAAAAAGGGATTAGAACAAAAGGTTAAATTAGCAACTTGGCTGAGGTGACCGCCCCGGTCTCTGGCGGGTTTTAGCCAACGCTGATACCAGAGGCCTCCCATCGCTGCAGCACGAGGCTCCTCCTGGGAACTGCGCTCCTTGTGGGGACAGCAGCAGAGGTGGAGGAGTATGCTCATTACCTGCTCTTTTCGTGCCAAGGAAACCTGCTGCACTATGTAACGGCTGGGAAGGAGAAGCAGAGCCGGGTACATAGCTCTCTATGTTTCCGAGAGGCAAACAACTCCAGCTTGTTTGACAACCGCTCCCGAAGATGAAGCTAAACTGCCCTTGTGTGCCAATTAAAGAGTCACCAGGCAGAGGCTGAACCTATCCTACTGTTTAATAAAAGGCAATTTTGCTTCCCTTTTAAAAAATACAAACATCTTGCTAAGGATCCTCGTGACAGGATGCTTCTGGTCCGTTAATACTCTCCGCCAATAACCGCAATACAGGACCGCTGCTTCTCCAGGCAGTGCAGAAAATGATCCTCCTTCCAGGGGCCCAAAATCCCCCCTGCAAACATATCCTAACGCACCAGGCTTCCCCCAGGCAGCACTGCCACTAGGCCAGGTGCTGGAAATCCAAACAACCCGCACAGCCCAACCCTTCCAACCGCTCAGCGACGGGGAAACAACCTACCAGAAGCGAGGCAGGAGGTCTGCGTGGTCTGCGTGGGGTTTGGGTTTTTCTATCGTGCCTTTCCGCACAGCTCGGTTGCAGGGGCTGTATCAAAAGCCCGGCAGATTTAAAACAAACAAGAACCCTGCAAGAAAACCAAACCAGACCAAACCAAACCCAAGGCCCAGACCACCAGAGCCTCTCTGTAAAGCAACAGAGGGATGCGGCGCAGCGCTGCCTCCACACAGGGGTTCTCAGACGAAGAAAATTTAAGTGGCTTTGACGCACTGCAATAGTGTATTCCTTGTCACGAGCACAGCTGATGGTGCTGATAGTGTTTTTTTCTGCCACTTTAGAGGAGGTTATTTCCTTCCCTTTTGTTTTTTTAAATTGTTTCATTATGTTTGTCTAAAGCATGTTCGTGGCTTTGGAAAAACAGAAGCAAGAACAAAAACAAATCAAATCCCTCAATATGTTGCTCTGGAATTAAAAAAAAAAGGAAGAAAGAAAGGGGAGCAGGATGGGGACGGGAGCAAAGCAGCAGGAAGAAGCTGTCCAGCACCGAGCTTCTGGCAGATGTGCAGCTCACAGCAGGAGGTTCTCCTCCGCCTCCCCAGTGCTTACCAGCCCTGCAGCCAGCCCCGCTCTCTCGAGGACCACCGCACAGCCTGCCGTGCTGCGGCTGGCTTCTTCCCCTGGAGCACCTGCATTTGTTTGAGATCAGCAGGAGAAACCAACGTCTGGAGGACTGCACAAGGACTCCAGCTCCCCGGCCTCCTCCAGAACAGGACGCTGTCAGTGAGAGCGCTGGTGACAGTGCCTGGAGAGAGGAGCGTGGAAGGGAAGATTGGGCATGGGGAGAGCTCGCTCCAAAGGGGGAAAAATGGAGAAGAAAAACAAAACAGATTTGCATGAGAAGGACACTGCTACCCACGAGATTCCAGTTTGAGTTATGCTCCCTTGAGCTATGACAGTGAAAGAAAAAAAAAAGAAGCAAGCACCACCACTCCACACCACCAGAAAGCCAACGACAGCGCGAACAAACGGCCTCCCCAGCCCGCTCTGTCCCTCCCAGCGCAGCCAGCTCAGCATCCCCCATGACCAAAACTGCATCAGCTCCGGTAGAGAGGGGACCGTGCAGGCACAGCTCAAAGCCAGCTGTCAAAAAGAGGGATTCTTTCCCTTCCCACGGCTGCAAATCCCAGTGACAAATACCGCACCCTCCTGCCCCCAGACAGAGGGACCTCCCCAGCTCCCCGCTGCCCGCCTGGGCTCTCCGCGACCTCCCCGCCCCACGTGCCTCCGGGACTCTGCTCCCCAAAACCCAGGGCTGGGTTCAGACCTTCAGCTGCCCCCAGGCCGCCGAGCTCAGGCCCTGAATGCAGGCGTACACATCATTATTTTCCTTTAAAGACAACAATACCCAGTGGCCCGTGACAGAAGCGCCCCATCTCAGGGAATGTTTGTTTTTATTTCTTCTGCTGTCAATGAATTCTGCTCGTGGTGATGGCTTACAGCTGGACATACTCCATACAGAAGCTAACCAGAAGCATTTGTTTCTCAAATAAAAGCCTCAATTGGGAACAGGCTATATAGAAAGTATTTATAAAACAAAACTAAAAAAAAAAAAAAAAAAGCCCTTTCTCAGTCATGCAAGCCAAACACTAGAGAAGAGGAATGAAATTCAAGTGTGAAAGTCAGGGGAACTCAGCCCTGGAAGGGACGTCCTGGATCTTAGTCCTTCGCTGTCTTAAGCAATAGTATACCTTACCCCTTCCACTTACTGACAGCATGAAACAGAATTTCACTTTCTGCACTGAATCTATTACACCTCCTTCCTGGTTCTCTTGACGCTGCTCCTTGGTCAAACAATCCCTGCCTGGGGCTTAACCCCCCGGACCGACGCAGAGGCCCCCCCCTCCCGGCCTTGCCAGCCCCAGGAGCTCCTCTGTTTCCTCCCTCGGCCACCTCTGTAGCCCTTTGCTGCACCTTCCCAGTTCGGATTCACTTCTTTTCCCGACGGCTGACCACGTCGTGCTCCTGTGAAAAGGCATCAGCGTTGCCCTTCCTTCAGCAGGAGCACCTGGGCACTCGGTGGAGCCAGCTCCCCGCACACTGCAGTCCTCCTCACACGCTTCTTACAAAGCTGTTTTCTTAAACGAGTCCCTTACGGTGCTTTATTCCTTTAATTTATCACACTTTGCTATTTCAGTCTGCACCGCTGCATCTAACTGGCCCTGCGAGACAGCCGGATCCCTGCAGCAGCGATGCTCCGCGGCTCGGAGCCGCCAGCACGGCTGCGCCGATCCCTCCCAGCTGCCCAGCAAGGCACGCGGGGGGCTCCTGCCGCACCCCGCAGGGGGCCCAAAACGCCGCTGTCCTAAAAAAAAATTTTTTTGAATTTTCAGAAAATAAAGCTAGAAAACTTGCAGGTGGAACACTGCTCCCCAGCAGCCAGGCCTCAGAGCCGGAGCGCGGCATCTACCAGGGAGATGTGAATGAAATGCAAAACGTAAACAAACAGACGCAACGACATCAAATAAAATTATCAAGCTTTGGACGGAATCCAAACTTAATAACACAGAAGGAAGCGAAGGTTGAACTTGTGGATTTTTAACCTCAAGTGTCTGTTTAATTTTAAAAACAGCTGCTGGCTACACACTTGCGCGCTGCGCTGTCGCACAACACGCGAAGCCTGGTGCATTTGAATAGAAATCAGACGTAGCCACGGCGAGGAGCAGCGCCTGCTGTCCCAAGCACGGCTGGGAACGCTCCCGTGGGACCGCGACGTGCCCCCCGTGGGGACAACCCAAGGCGGCGCCGGACAGCCCTGGACCCGCCGGCACGCAGCGCCAGGCCACCTCCTTGCCCTCCTCTGCGGACACGGGCACGCAGAGCAGCGCGCGGAGAAAAATATGCTCCAAAACGGGTCATCTATTCTGTACCCTTGTTATTTGCAGCTAAGTATAATGGAAAAAATTGACTGTTTGCTTGGTGCAATAGGGCATGACTCTGTTTACACAGAAATAATGGCTAAACAGTGATGGATTCTAAATCTCCATTACAGTGAAAGATTTGAAGGAGTAAAGCAGTTAGAAAAATAATTGGTTTTCTTGTTTAGTTTTAAAAAGCTTTTACACACTGCCAAACCGAGAAGGCTCCTCACCTTTTGGTTTTGCCTGGGGTGGGGGGGAGGTGGGCATCACCTTAACAGCAGGAATAAAAAACCCCGTCCCACCCGGGGAAAAAGGAAGGCCTGTGACCTTCCCGTTAATCCAAAGGTCGAGGGTTGTGGAGGGCTGCAGAATCTGAGACTGAACTTTTCAGTAGATTCACTGAGGGAGGGAAGGGAAAGCACCTCTTTCGCAGGCTGTGATCCATCCTCTCCCGCCCCCACGGCCGTTTGCAGAACCAGGAGCTGAGGCAGCGAGAAGCAGGGCTCAGGGCAGCGGCCTGCGAGAGCATCCGCTCCTCTGGGCACGCCGAGCTTCAGAGGCTGCCGAAAGAAATCTCTCTTTCGGAGAAGCCTCTCCGCTGACGGCTGAGCTCGCCAAAGGCAGCTCGAAATGGAAGTGTCCCGCGGACGGGAGGAAGAGCTGCACCGTCGGGCCCAGCCTGGACACGAGGCGTCTGTGGCACCTTTCGTTTTGAAGCTGGGCTTACAAACAAGCACGGGCTAACTGGAAATAATGTAATAGTAACGGGAACCAAACGCACGCAGGACTCCTCCGTAATGGGAAAAAGGCAGACGTTTATGAGTTCAGAGCCCTCCAGGATGCTACTGAATATTTCAAGCGCTACGATGAGGGGGGAGAGACGCCAGTGTTTTCTGCAGGCAGAGACCTTTCCCCTGCCCCGGGATTCCTTTGAGGCAGCTCTTTAAATTATTTAGCAGCACGGCGACTGCGCTCGGTGCTGGAGACCGAGACACCCGCGGAGCGGGACGGGGACAAACCTGCCGGTGACATTTGCGGGGTCGGCACGGGGCGTTTCAGAGACCCAGGGCTGGCCCCCCGAAATCCTGCTGTCCCGGCACAGGGCGAGGAGCTCCGCTGGCCTCGGGTCCTATTTACATACAAAAGAGCAGCTGCTGTGCTGCCATTATGCTGGCAACTTTTCAGCTGTGACCCGTGGTGGGTTCGGGAGAGGGAGGTTAGCAGCAGATGTAAGGCACCTATTGAGGCCCCATTAATTTTTCAGGGATTCTCAGGCTTTGGCCTTTACAAACCCCGGCAGGAGGAGGAAAGAGGAAAAAGGCTGCAGCGAGGAGAGTCCCCCTCCACAATCCTTGCCCATCAAACGGCTTTGTCAAAACAGAGATGAATAGGCGCCGGTCTGAACTCCTCGTGGTCCCTAATTAGAAGGAAAAAATCCAGGGCGCTGATTGAAGTGACAAGCAGCCCCTTTCCAGGGGAACGGACACAAGCACACACACACAAAAAGAAGTTTCTGTCCGCAATCCAATTTCTGGAAATTTATTCCAGTTGTAAACCATTAGGTGCCAATTTTTCAAATCAACCTTACGATTCAATAGCACTGGCTGCCTAATAGACTCTGAAAATCTTTTGCTGGCTCGCAAACGTTATCTAAAAACATCTTAATAAGGCTCTTGCTATTCCCTCGCTCCCCGCACACCCTTCGGGGTGGTGGAGGCTGGCACGGCGCGGGGTGAGGGCAGAGCCGCTCCTTCTGGCCAGGAAGAGCCGGACCCCAGCCATGCTCCAGCCTGAGGGGCACCCCGGCCTCTCCGCACACACATCCTCGGTGGCAAGGTGAGGACCTGGAGGGGCACAGTCCTAGGGCAAGAGCTTCGGGGCCTCCTGTTCCAAGTCTGGACAGCTGGAAAGTCCCCGCAGGGGTTCAGGAGCACGCACCACGCTGACAATGAAGAAAGCTGAGACAAACTACCCGACAGCCCTCCTGACCTTTCCAGCAGCTAGGCTGAGTTGTCTTCTCTTACCCGGCGGCTGGGCAGCACTGCAAACCCAACCTGAAGTCCTCTCCGCATCACGCAGAGCCCTGCAGACCCCACTGCCTCCAAGGCACTCGCCCCCCAGGCCCTGCTGCGTGTTTCAGAGGCCGTCCCTGTCCCCATGCCCGGTTTCCAGCACGCTCACACAGCAGCGGCACCGCCGGGCGCTGCCCAGCTCCCGTAAGCTGCAGCCCCAAGACTTAAGGAAATCGAAAATCACCTCGGTTTAATCTTAAGAAATCTGCAGGCTTCAGCAGCTGGGCTGCTCAAGGTCACCCACGGAGGGAGCAGATCGGGACCGGGAACGCCGGGCTCCTGGCGCAGGACGTCCCCTCCTCAGCCTCTCTTTGAGGGCAGCTTGGCCACAGGGCCCCAGAGCTTTCCCTGGGGCTGCTGCTTTTTAAGAACCACTACATTAAATCCGTCACATTCTGCTGGCCATAACGCTGGTGCACAGTGACCCTGGGTAAGTCACGGGCCGAGGCTCAGGATGGAGGAAAAAGACCTAACTCCCCATCTTCGGCTACCTGGAAATCCAGACCATGTGGTACGACAACGAGCCTCACACACCTCACCATTTTCTAGCAGTCCCTGGAGCAATTCAATAACATGCATCTTCCCGATACTTTCTAAGTTTAAATAAAAGCAAATATTCTTACTGGATTCCTTTAAGAATTCCAGCACGACTTAAGGAAATAAATGTCTCATTCCAAAACCCACCCCCAGGCTCAACCTCTGCTCCCCACTTTGCATGCCACTTGGATTTAATTGCCTCTGAAAACAATACCAGGTGGTTCAGAGACGGTTTGCTTTCTTTTGTAAGAAGTTCTCGTGGCCTTACGAAACGGCACGCACAAGGCTGTAACAAGCCGACCCGCCACAAGTTCCCAAATCTGTTCTTGTGCACACGACGTGGCCAAACGCTTCCTGAAGATCGGTCGCCTGGAGAGAAGAAAGCGCGCTCGCCGTGCTTTAAGCTCCAAACCAAGTTTTACAACCAGGATCTAAAGTCCCGAAGGGGGTGGAAAAATTTAGGCTTACGGTGTTAATGCGGACAGATCTCCCTTCTGTTTGAAGAGAACATCTCAGTACCTCGAACAGAGCCGCGCACGACAACCAACACTTGCACAATACCCACTTGGCTGCGTGAACATCCCCGCTCTGCTCGTGCGAGCGGCTTACAGGAATTACAAAGGCTGAGCTAGCAAGGAGAGAGAAAGGATTACCGAGGGCCACAGTTCATTCTACTTCTGCATAAACAAAATATGACCTTGATTAAAATAATAATCAAACTTAGCACTCCCATTAAGCTGCTGCCGGAGAGCAGCGCCGGCCACGGCGATAACCGCTCGCGCTTCTCCAGCCCCAGTGGACAAATGGACACGTTCAGGCGTTCCGGCTCCAAAAAGCCCAAACAACCGCTTAGCAGGATTAATTTTTAATAACTCAGCACTTTGGTTTTATGTACTTATTAAAATTTAAGACACCGAGTCATTGACCCCTGTAATTTTTCAATTGTTCAAACCACGAAGCCTGGGCTGGCTAATTACGCCTGAACAGCTGTTGGAGACGACCTTGTGATCAGTGGGGAGAAGCGATGCAATACTATCGGTTTACTAAGATCCACAACAGCTCCTCTCCTCCTCCCCACCCTGTTATCATTTTAAATAAGTTCATGAGTTAATTACACAGAATAATTCAGAGGGTTATTTGGAAAAACCAAACCCTCTTGATAGTCTAATAAGCGAGAGCCACAGCTACACGCACTGGGACCCTTGTGCACTTCACCTTCACCAGCACCATGGGAAACGCGCACTGGGGAGCCAGCCCCCTCCCCAGAAAAGCCGGAGCAGAAGAGCAGAGCCAGCGGCACCTAGACCCGAGCCTTCAGAGCACACGCCGCAGCACCGTGCCTGCTGGCCCTGGGGAAGGCTCGCAGCATTTTGTCAGGGTAAAAATAAAAGCCAGGGCTGTGCGGATGACCCAGCAGAAACTGAAGAACTCCTGCACCGGCAGCTGCCGTGATTGAAGTGTCTGGTAAACAGTCCCCAGTTCTCTAGAGATATCTCCCTCCAGCAGCTTCTGGACTGACTTTCAGGAAGGAGGGAGAAAACAATTCCTAGAAAAACAACGAGCAGAAATCCTCATCCTCCGGCAAAGGGAACAACTCGTCCAACACCCTGCTGCTGAGCCTGGCAGAGGGCCTCTCACCCGCTGTAGCCGCCTCCTCTCCCTCACCCAGCGCTCCCAGCCCTGCCAGGGGCAGCTGGGTACCCCGAGGGGCCACCACGGTTCCATCCAAAAAAAGGTCGTTCCAGCACTAGGTTTTGGTCAAGGCAACTTGCCGAGGCTGAGAGCACGGCCCGTCCTCCCCGCACCCCCAGCACTCACACCAACGCACGCCGGACACCCCTAGCTCCCAGTTTAAACCACGCATCTTCGGACCCACAAGGGCCAGGAGGTTTCTTTGTGCTCCTGGGAGAGGCAGAAATGTCACCGAACCTACCCAGACCACCGAGGAAGGCTAGAAACGAGGTGGGTAGCACAGGCAGCTGCGGAGCTGACACTGCACAGCAGTGCCCAGCGCCTGGCACGGCAGCACCCCCACATCAGAGTTTCCTGCCATCCACAACAAAACACAAACATCCCCCACCAAGAGCTTGGAAGTGATGGTTTCTAAAGCAATTAACAGCCGGGTTAACGTCCAGAAAGGTAGCGCTGGGGACCCAAGATCTGCGAAGAGCAGGGAGAAGGCGGACAGCTCGTGCTTGGGTTGAGGACACGAAAGCAAACAGGCTGCCACACTGCTCACAAAAGCTCCCAGGCTGCTTGGCTTCCCAAAAAGGGCAGCAACCGACAAGGAAATAAACGACATCTGCTAGAAATATGCACTGAACAATTAGAGGTAAATTGGGCTGCCTTCTGAAAGACCAAACAAAGCGCCGTGCGATACGGAGTGCATTCCTCCATACACGCCACGGCTACTGTTTCACAGCAGACCTTTTGCTCAAGCAAGCATGCAAAAAGCAGGGGGGTTCTCCGTCCAAATGATTCCCACGGCCTGGTATCTGCACACTCGGTAGCTAAATGCATTTAAAAGACGTGAAAACCAAAAAGGAACTTAATACACAACCGCTGCCATGGCGGGCCCACACAATCAACTTTGAAGTTTTCCATTAAATTGGAGAGAAAAATTCCTTACTGCCCCGAGATGCTGCGAAGCACATTTCCTCTTCTGCAGACAGCAGTGTTTATAAACACGCAGAAGCACTGACAAGGCCTTAGGGTTTGTTTCCACCAAAAATAGCAATTGTCAACAGAGACACCATATTTCAGCATTGTGAGCTGTTACAGACTCCTATTAAAAATTAATATGCATTTTCTGTTATTACATGCGCTTTGTAGCTACACACAGGCTCACGCGTGCAGTGCCACACACGCACGTCGGGGTGCGACCCAGAGTGCTCTCAAAAGCCTGACGGTGCAGCAGCCGGGGCGCCCTGCGGGGAACTTTTTACCAAGTTCAGCTGCAGTGAAGCGGGTGGGCTTTCCTTTCCCTTTTTTTCACCCCCAAACCATGCGTTAGCAGGTTTTTTTCTTTCTTCCTCCTTTCCTCCACAGCACACGGCAGCAGCTCTGCTCAGCTCACGGCACCGCGCTGCCTGCACATGTGCCTCAGCCCCGCAGCCTCCACATCTGCCACCGAGCAGCGTGTTTGTACTGGAACCAACGTGCCCAGATGTTACTGTAGTTTTTCAAATGCGCCTTGTTTAAAAGATGATATCCTTCCAGGAGGGTGGATTTTCTATCTTCCTTGTCCCGCATACAAATGCACAAGGGGAAAAAAAAATAAATCTGCCTCCATCTGCTTTTGCCTGGTTGCTCACACCATGCGGGAAGAGGCGCGTGCGTGAGCCCGCGACTGCTGGGCTGCGGGGAGGAGCGAGCACCCTGCAACCCCTGGGCACCCCCGGCCCCCCCAGCTGGCTGGGAAGCACACAGCTCACATCCCTGCACCCTGCAGGCCTGGGATCCCTCAGGAGCCTTCAGGTGTGACGACGTGCACTGACATCCGCGGTGGCCGGGGGGAGGTCGGGCCGTGGTCAGGCCACTCTCCAAAGCTGGGGAAGTCAGAGCGGCGACACCAGACGGAGTGCTACGGCCCCTGGTCACCTCTGCTGTCTCAGTCACATCAGCGCTGTCAGCGAACGGGCTCGGGCTGCAGCAGAGCTCTGACTGTTGATGAATGAGGCTAAATCCGAGCTACAAGATAAGCAGAAACACCTACAGGCACTTAAATCCAGTCTCCAGCAACCAGCCAAGCGACAACAGGGCAGAGACCGAGCGGCAATCAGGCTGCTCGGTGCAAGGACAGAATGAGGAATTCACTGAAGAACACGAAACGGACAGTTACTGTTTCAAACCCAGCTATAACGAGGAGAAAGGGCTGTATTTAAGGGATCTCACTTTGTCCCAGCCTGCATCGTGGTTCTCCAATGTCAGATTTGATTCACGGTAGGATACTGTCCTAAACACCTTTATTGCTTCTTTCTGTCGTCCACCACTTACCCAGCACACAGAATTCAGGCTCTTTGCTCGCACTGGGACCAGGTTTGACCACAGCAGCCGCAGGGGAGCAGGGAGCAGCCTGAGTACAGCTCTCGGCTCTGCAGCGCCGAAAGCAGGCGAGCTTTTCTATTTGCTTCAGGAAGACCAGACAGATGTGACTCGGAGGAAACAGGAGCCAGATTTTGGCTGGTGGCTCACCCCACACACGCCAGCAGACCTGCAGCCAGCAGCAGGAACAGGCAGTAGCAAAGCAGCCTGCCCAGCCTCTGGCTGTCCTCCAGCGAAATTCACTCAAAGACAGTTTTGCAGAGCCGTGCAGACAGGGGGCACGGGGACATCACAGCACAAGACCTTGGGAAAGGAAGACGAGGTCGCACCCTTCACGCACCTGCACTGCCAGGCAAGGCAGACCGTGTACGCTCCTGTAAGGGATAACTTGGGGTGCTGTACGGGGACAGCACCTGCACGAAGGTGCGCTGACCTCAGCCAGCCTCTTCATCCCCGCTTTTCTGAGCTCAAGGCACCTGTGAAGATGCTGCACTTGTTAAAGGAGGAGGCAGGAAGGAACACGGAAGCCAGAAAGCTGCACTCAGCCCCTCCGCCCAACCGCAGGCAGCCTAACGTGAGACGAGGAGCCCTCTTCCCAGCAGCCTGACACCCAAAACCAAAGGATGCTGAGGTGACAAAAAAACATGGTCCAGAGAAGGGAGTAGGTGTCATCGTCCAAAATCCCAAAGGGCTCTTTTAGGCTTGCAAATCCCACACCGTTGAGACAGATTTAAGAACGGTATTATATGAGAACACATTTTTAACAAAAGCAGATGTTATGGGGAGCTTTTCAGACAGCTCTGCGGTGACCTTCATTTGTACTCGCGAGGTGCTGCTCAGCGCCCTGTGCCTGAACATGGCTGCCTGGAGGAGCAGAGCCCCACCGCCACGCGCCTTTGGGAACTGGGCCTTCGTGAATTACACTCCCTGCACCTAAGCCTCAGAACACACCGCAGGACTGTCTAACTACAGTCAATAATACCAGTACTTCGCTACGAGCAAGGCAGTGACCCTTCAACTAGATTTTACAGGTGGGAAACAGGCAGAGAAGGTAGTGACTTGCTCAAAGTGCCACAGAAAATCTGTAACGATGCTGAGACTTGAATCCAAATGTATTTTCTAACTTCCAAGCTCTCAAGGAGCCCCTGGGACCATTCCTCTTACCATCTGCACAAGTGAGGACACACAGGCAAGCACCTTTTTTTCTTTGCGGCCATCTAACAATGATGCATTGCTCCCCTAAGAACGCTTCCCAACCTTGAAATGACCAAAAAGCTTCTTACAAGCTGCCTCACATGCTTGTTCTTGCCTCCATTTATTCTGCAGAAAAGCTGTATTTAAAAGTTTTTTGTGTTTTTTTTCGGAAAAAAATGCACTTGAAGACGACAGCTTAACTGTCAAAGGGATCAAGAGCAAAAGCTCCTGCACCTCCATTAAACTCTCTTCAACTGCTCAGCGATTCCGGCAATCTGCTCGGAGGACTCCTGACAAGGGGGCACACACAAAACACTCAGTCCCACATGCTTTTACACCACCCAGAAGCAGCGTTTCTGTGACACTCCTCCTCCACTAACTGGATTGAAGTGGTAATTCCATGGGCAGGGCGATTATCACTGAAGTTTTAATGAGTTGCCATCTGTACCCTGTCCTTCATAAACAGGGAGCGCTCCACTACCATGCTGTCCAGGAGCATAACACGTGGCAACAAAGCATTACAAGGTGATCTAAAATAACACTTCCCTTCTCTCAAAATTAATGGTTTTAACTTGGCGAAGAGATACACAGCAGAGAAGAAAATGAGGGCTGCGTTTTGAGTCCTCTCAAACGTATGAGAAGGCTTTATGTAGCGTTATCAAGACTTATGGCTCTTATTTGGCTGGATCTAAACTTCAAAATAAAATTATTAGGCATTAAGAAACATGATAAATCTCGCATGCCATCTGAGATGGAAGCTGTGTACTGAGTTACCAAAATATGTTCAGCAAACTGGCTCCAGAAAATGTAATAATTACAGGGATAAGAGCCTCTCGGTTTTATGGCCACGAGAAGCGTACCCTTTTGTCCCCTGAAAGTTCACAAAGTCATACATCACCCTGGCTGGCATGTTTGCTCCTGAAGTGTCTAAACTGTTGCAGCTGTCTCAAAGGATTTAGAAAAGTAGGAGCCAACAAGGAATTTTTCATTAACGTGGAGAGCAGAAATCAATGGTCCCCTGGTGTCATGTCATTTCAATGGGCAAAGGGAGGAGACGGAGGAGGAAGAAATTCTAACAATACGCACGCTGCAGGCAGGCTGCCAGCCTCCAGCACACACCATCTTCTGCTCCTTGCAGCTCACAGATGATCGGCAGAGTTCGGTTCCCGATACATTACCTGCCTGCATATGAAACACCACAACCGTTTTGTACGGCTTTGTGCTTCCGCACACGCACGCTGTTAACGGGAGGGTGCAAGCGGAAGAAGACCAGCGGTGATTCCCTTTTTCCAAGGGAGCTGCTGGAGCCCCTCAAGTTGGGGTTTGCCAAGAGCCGATCAGACAAGGGCACATCACGTCAGTGGGAAGGATCTCAGCTGTGCTCCCCAGCCCCAGCAGGGACTGGCGCCCACCACCCGCTCTCCGGCAGCGCTGCGGAGGGGAAGCCCTGGTGGACAAGGCACTGGCCATGTCCCAGCGGTGCACCCTTGTGGCAAGGAGAGCCAACGGCACCCTGGGCTGCAGGCTGCAGGCCGGGACAGCTGCGGGTGCTCGGCCGGAGAAGGGAAGGCGCAGCGGCACCCGCCAGGAACACCAGCTGGGAGGAAGGAAGGCGAGGGAACCAGGCTGTTCCCGGCGGTGCTGACAGGACAGGGGGTAGTGGCACAAACAGAAGCGCAGGAAGCTCTCTTGGAAGGTAACAAAATGCTGCCCTGGGGGTGGTCGAACTGGCCGCCCACCGGGGCCGGGAGTCTCCACGCCTGGAGACAACCACAGGTCGTCTCCAGCCTCTGCCAGTCTGCGATCCTGTCGCTGGCAGTCAACAGAAGAAGAATTCCCCGCCCTCTGTCTTCAGACAGGAAAAGCTGTTCTGTTACCTATTCGAATCAGAAGGAAGGCAGCCCTGGCCCTGCAGCACTGCTGCTCCAGCCAGCCCGGCCCCTCCCGGGCTGCCGCTCCCCAGGGCTCCGGATTCACCTCGCCGTGTCAGTGCAAGCAGAGCCAGCACCTTCCGAAGCAGAAGGGGAGGATTTGACATCCCCTTTGCACAGAAGCCAGCAGCAACTCGAGACAGAGGACCTCAGATTTAAGCTCTGTGTGATCTACAAATGAAGCCAGCAATACAGTCCGCATGCAATAAATACAAAAAGCCACTCCTGCCAGGTTCAAAGACCATATTCCTTGGCAAGATACGCTCTATAGATCTCAAGAGGGACATGGGGGGAAAAACGCCAAAGCTCTTCAGAGGCTTTTAAAGTCCAACCAGGACACGTTTGCCAATTAATGTCTGCCATATAAGTAGTTCCTGCTTTCTAGGAAAAGTGAAAAGCCATTTTGAATTTGATTACTGTTTCCATAAAAGAGAACTCGAAACCAAAGCTCTTATGTTTTATTCTATTCCAAAAACGCAGCAAGAGCAAGAATTCTGGAAGCTTTTCTCTGCAGAGGAGCAGAGCTCCAGATGCGTTCAGCACCGCACCGTGCCTGCTCTGTAATTTAACGGGGCAAACCTTGCTTAACGTCCAGGCCTCCAGGTCAGCCCCGTGGCATTTCAATAAAGCAGAGACAAGTTTGTTTCCACTCCCATGCCAGGAGGAAAGACGAAAGAAGAGATGAAAGAAAGCAGAGGACCACACTTGTAGAGCAAATAGCGGAGGAACCCAAACTCTCATCAGTTAGCGAGAGTCAACCCTCTCTTCGGTAACATGGAACTTGTTGAACGTTACAATATATGCTGCCTCCGTCCTCCAAACCGTTTATGAACACTGTAATTTTGTTCACTAAAACACTAATAGCACCAAACCCCCCTCTAATTATAGATGTCTCTCATGCATGATAATCTTCATACAATTAAGCCCACTTAAAAGAATAACCGATTAAATAAAAAGTGTTTAAATAGCACATAAGGTTGTGATAAAAATGACAAAGCTCAAGAGATTGAAAACTAAGGCAGAAATTCTCCCCTCGTGTATACACTAGTGAATGGAACAGCAGCCCCAGCTCTCAAACCTGAACTGGCAGTCCGAAGCTGAAACATTAATACAGAATCACAAAAAAAGGCACCAACAAAAGCAACGCACAACTGCCCTTCCATGGGTTGTGTATGGAAAGACCTTAACCTCCTCTCAGTATGCTCTTTGGAACAAAAAGCAGTTGGTTTTATTTCAAGTGCAAAAAGCTCTCCTGCACAAAACGGTACTGAAACTTCATGTCTCGTTTAGGTAAAGGGTCCTCTAGGTAAAAATACATTTAGGCAGAAATTCAGCGTTTGCTGGAAAGGCTGGAGTGCTACCAAACCTCTCTGCAGACAGATGGGTATTCTGTGACCGCTCCCGTCCCAGCACACGGGCCATAAGAGCAGGCAGCAGCTCAGCTCTCCCACGGGAGCACGGCTCTGCCACCCACCCCGCACACAACCGCCCACCCTGTGCGCCTCGCGACGGGAAAGCGGGTCACCCTCTCTGCTCAAATCCCTCCTTAAAACTCTCTTATTCTCATCGCTGCCAGCTTTTCTCACTCAAGGTTCCATCCATCAGAAGTTCGCACTGCTCTGCAGGTTAGTTGCATTGCAAAAGCTACAGTTATGGATAGGAATCAAATATGCAAGTGGCTGTACCAATAAAAACCAAAAAAGCGTACCTGCCTGACAGGCCCTAGCATTAAACTGGTTATAAACATCCAGAATATGAAAAGAATATTCCTCAGTGCTAGACGGAATCTCAAAGAAAACAGCCCCCACACACATATTTTTTTAATGTATATAAAACACAACCTTGTCCTCAGGCCCCATATAATTAAGATTTAATTAGATTAAGTTTCAACTAGCAGCAGATATTTTTATAACCAGGGGTTTGTAACGGAAGCAGCAGTACAAATCTCCTTTTGGGAATGCAAAAGCTCACGAGAATAACCTCTCCCAAACACCCTCTAATTTGGAGTGGGAAGGTGAAAACACATCAGGGGAAAAACCCTCGCAAGAAGCACAGACTGTACACGCAGCCGATTCACTCGTCTGCCCGGGGCTACGTGCATGGTGGCGAAGAGGCGACGTGGTTCCCAGCCCCGGCAGCGGGCAGCACGGCTGCCGTGTACCTGGGCTGGTGAGCGCGGTCAGCAGTCGCCGGCACATCAGCGCTGGGTGCTCACACCCCCAGCCGGGTCGCAGCTCACGGACGGCTTTTATTTGCTCTCCGAAGCACAGAGGCCGTACCCGGCCACCAGCCGCCCCGCAGGGGCTCTGCCCCACTCCGCTCCCACCTCGCTCACTGGGCGATGTGCTCACCATGCTGCAACGCCTGCCGCTGCCCGAGCCGCGCCACGGGAGCACAGCTGCCATGGCAGTGAGGCTGCCGGTGCTGCCACCGCAGGCATGGCGGTGTCCCCAGGGTGAGAGCAGCCACAGCAGCTGGGGACACGCGCACCACCGGCCCTCGCTCCCCGGGGACCCGAGCACCACGGGGACAGGCAGCAGCAGGAGCCCTCAGTGGGGCGGGAAGCCAAAGCAAAGCCTCCCTCCGACCCCGAGCCGCAGGTTTCCCTCTCCAGCTGCCAGCACAAGCCACCCGTAGAGCTTCCCCTTGCAAAGCTCATCTTTGCCCCCTTACGCTTCCCAACACAGCCAAAAATTTCTCCATTTTCCACTTGTATTCAAAACACAAAGTCAGCTTCGCACTTCGGTTCCCACAGAGGTGGTTCAGCACCGGCTTCTCGCCCCAGCCCCAGCCTGCCAGTAGGCCCGAACTGGTCCTGAGGAAACCACCGGAGCTCAGAGACACGGCTCTGCCCCATTAGAGAGAAACAGCCACGAGATAATGTGTGTGGCCTGTGATCCCCTTTCCTGCTCTCCCTCCTTTCCGAGGCTGGGTGACTGTGACTGAACCAACGCCGGCCCCTGACGCTGCCTGTCTGTGAAGCGGAAGACTTGCCGGCAATCGACATGTGGCAATTAAACGGGTGTTTACATCACACCTCCTTCCTAGCCGGCAGCAACAGAGCACGAGGCCACCCACGCAGGAGCCGGGCACTTCCCAGCACAGGCAGAAAGCAAAAGGCACCCAAACCGCGTAGAAGGGCCTGGCACCGCGCGAGGGCAGGCAGTGCCGTGAGGCACCGGCTCGCACCGCACCCCGGGGAGGCCTGGCCCTGCGGGGTTCGACGCTGTGTGGGCCACGCAGCAGTCACAGGGCTCGCGGTGCTCGAGGAACAAGGCAGGGGCTGGGGGACAGCAACGGAGCAAGCCCAGCACCGCAGAGCACGGCTGCTCCACGCCGCAGCACGGGCAGCAGCACAAGGCATTGCCGCTGCCTCACGCTCGTGGGCACGAAGGGTGCGACTGCCGACAGACGGAACCACTCGCTGGGCGGGCAGCGGCCTTCTGCCAAAGCTGTAATTAGACGGGTCTATTTTTAAGCTGACCACCACTCAGTGCCGCCAAGCTTCCTCCCCTTCTGCTCCCACCGCCGCAGCGGGAGGCGGTGCGCAGCCCTGCACACCCCCAGGGCCGAGCACCCGGGCGCACACCTCCGGCAGCCTGCGCTGCCTCTGCCAGCAGCCACGTGTCCTCGCGCAGGTCCCCTCGGCCAAGAGACATTTGTGGGGTGCCAGCCCCAGGCCTCTGGAGGAAAGGAGCCGAGAGGCCGAGGCGAACGCACGCAGGCTGCTCCTCTGCTGCGTGGCTGCCCCGCTGCACACCTACCTCACAGAGCAGGAGGCTCCGACTCCGTTTTTGGTAGAACTGCTCATCAGAGGGATCCCCCCTTCCGTTACATGCTGTAAAAATGTTATATATAACTTGAAAGAAATTCAGCTACAGCTTTTATTTACCATTGTGCATATGGGCCGATGGCTGTGGCAGGCTACCAAGTTTGCTGTTAAGCTAGCCAAGTTTGCTTTTATTGCTTTGCTACCAACGCGTGCCGCATGTAAGGAAGCGGCCTGCTTCTGTTCCCAGCCACCCGGAGGCAGGGGCTCTGCTGCTCGGCCCGGCCCTGCCGCCCAGCAGCTTACCTGGGGGAATCCAGGAGAGAAGTTTCATCCCCCGCGCTCACTGACACGGCAGTCATGTCCTCAGGCACAAGGCACGCTGAAGGCTGCATCCCGGTGTGGCACCGCACAGACACCCACACTGCCCGCACCCCAGAGCCACGACCTACAGACAGCGCCCTTGGAAAAGGCACGAGAGTGCTGCCACCGAGCCCTGAGCTTTGCACTTCATGCGGAACACGTACGCTGTAATTACAAGAGATGCTAGGAAAAACAGGGCCTTGTTTTGAAAGGAGCCTCGCGGACTGCTCCATTTCCAATCAAGTCCTCCCGTTCTTTGAGCAAGACCGCGGCCAGCAGGTCGCTGACGCCTCCCCGAGAGAGCTGGCACCGCTCCAGAACCCTGCGGCACAGCACTCGCTGTCGTGGTGGCGATGACCTGAGGTAAAGATGGAGAACACCAAAATGCAGGTACCACGGGCCATTTCGGGAGCTTGAGGCCCGATGATAAGATGTCCCTTCCAGTGATAAGATGTCCCTTCCAGCAGCTCATGGAAAAAAAAAAAAAAAAAAAAGGAGGGGGGAGCTTCAACTTCATTTCCTGATGGGAGGTGATCCTCCAGCTCTATAGAGCCCCGGTGTGTCAGGCCTTATGCTCACACCGATAAATGACCTTCCCCACCCTGCAGATGTTTCCCACTTCCTAAGGCTGCTGTATTTATTGACCTGAGCAGGTTTCAAAGAACTCCCCCAAAGACTGACCTCTCGGTTATGTTTTTAAGCCAAGTTGTTGCTTTCTAAATTGTTATGACCTTCCTCCTCCCCTCTCTCCCCTCCCAGTCACGAGCAATAGGAATTAAATTGATTCAGTCTATCAGTGTTCTGCATCTAAGTGATTAAATTCAGCCACTAGAAAAATCTGTTTTGTGCTGCATCTGAGCAAAAGCAGCGCTGCCATTGGATCCAGCCCCCGGCCTCGGAGGGAGGGAGGAGGCAGCATGGGGCGGAAAGGCACAGAAGGTAAAATACAGACTTGGTCATTGTGGTGATATCAAAGGCATCATCTTTGTCCCCCCCTTTTTAAGCTGGAGCAGTTATCAGATGTACATTAGAAGTAGCTTCACAGAGCTGCCTGGCGCAGACCGGAGAGGAGGCGGCGCTGCGAGGACAGGTGCAGGCACAGCACCCCCAGAGCATTAGCACGTTGTGGTTTCAGACCTGCAATATCCAAGATCAGTGAATTATCGATTCCAGACAGATGCCACGGGGCTGGATGCTGACTTTTAGGGCAGCTCCCCATCCTCAGCACAGTCTGTTTCTTGCGCAAACAGACCAGAACTAGTCCTAATTTATCCGGCCTGATGACCAGGCAGCGTTCCTGGGGGACAGATGCCTCGCTCTCCAGGCTGGCTCCAGCCCTAACAACCAGCTGACCATCTATTTTAAGCTGTTCAGCTGGGATTTTACTTTGGGACATCCAAGCCAAGAGGAGCATTCTTCCCTCCTCCCCTTTCTTCCACACGGCAATTAGAAGAATTAAAAAAGGCTGGAGGATTTAACGCATCTGCCCAGCCCCCTCCTCCAAACAACAAGCTGTAAGGACAGAGACAGGCCCGTGAAGGAGAAGTTAGGGAGGCAGGGTTTCAACTTGTAGGTGTCTGCACAAGTGCTGAGCAATTCACCGAGCAGGGTCTCACAGAAAGAAGGGACCCAGCTCTGCTGCTGTGCTCACCGCGGCTCTCCACCCACTGCGCTTCCCATCCTCCAGCCGCTGTGGGCAGGGACCCTACCTGCCCAGGAAACGCGGGGGCATTACGGCTGGGCTGTGCTGAGGATCCGTCCTTCCCTGTTTCAGGAATTTAGCGAGAGAACAAATGCACACACAGAGAAAGAACACACTGAAATAACTGCCTGTTCAGCCGCATCCTCCAGAAGTTCTTCGCTTCCTGCATCTGTGGGATTTCTGGCACGGCCACGGCTCTGACCTCACCTGACCTTCCCGCTGCATCAAAGGGCCTCATCTAAATAGGTCATTCCTCGCAGAGGGAGTAAAGTTCAGAGGAAGCTAAGGGACTTACGGGCTGCCTTAATCATCAACACCCCCCTCCACACTCTGCTGGAAAAAAAAAAAAAGGAAAAAGGAAAAAAAAAAAAAAAAGAAAAGAAGAAAAAAGATATCCACAGTGGCAGAGACAAAATGTTACAGAAAATTCGGATCTACATACTGTGGTAGCTGCATTTTAAGCAGTACAAAGTCTAAGAATACATCTGGAAACACACATGCAAATTCTTCATATCTAAAAATAAATGTCTCTGCTGTAGATTACTCTCCAGAGTAAAACAGAAGTGCTAATATTACTTAGAAGTTTTTTTGTCTCTCGTTCTGTTTTTTGTGTTCTTTTTTTCCCCAAGATCAGAGCTGATGAATTACTGTTTAAAAATCACATACATTAAATTATCTAGATAATTTAAAGCATTATACACTTAAATTAATGTTATTTATTACAAACTTCCAGCTTGCCCCAGGCAAACCACACTACCAACACTTTCACTTCATTTTTAAAGGCAGTATCTTTCGCTGTGGAATAAAACGTCCTTCACATCACCTCTGCAAAATGCCACATCCTCTTTCCCTGTGGTTTGCAAGGTTTAGGACTAGCAAGCGTACAGCGTGCCAGACTCACAAGCTAGGGCTCTTCGGCTACGGACTCAACGCTGATTTGCATCAGCAGAAGTTGTTGCCATATTTTCCCCATCAGTTCCTTGGAGGAAAGCTTACAAACTTAATTCCCTCTTTACATTTGCTTATTCAAGTTCCAGCTGCATCTCCCCCTAATGTCCCATTAGGGTTTTCCTTTTAATTACTTTTTCACGTCAGCTGTGCATGCTTTGCAAGGTCCTCTTTCTAAGAACTTAGCGCTCTCTCCCGTGGTCCCTTCCATTAAGGATGTTTTCCTCCTGTCCTTTACCCCTCCCAAAAGCCATCCCCTAGCACCTGTGTCTCCACACTCCATTTCTTGCCTCGTGCCAGCCGCCGGCGCTGCTGTTTCCACACCCCGGGATGGTTCCTGCACCAGACACTTAACAAATGGGAAGTGCGGCTGGGTGTGGAGCGCTTCATTCATGAGCATTATGCACTTGGCTTAATGACAATTTCTCATTACACATACTGTCCTTGTGACTGTCATAAAAGATTAAGGAACATAAAAGCAAACTACTTAATTGCGGGCAGGTGTGCAAACCTATTCCCTCTGCCTGCACCAATGTTCCTTGGAAATACCTTTAAAGGAAAAAAAATAAATAAATCCTTGGAGAGATCACGTAAGAGAGGCACACGGCAGGCTCAGGGGCTGTCCCCACACTCCAGAGGGACAGACAAGCAGGGCACGGCACGGCAGAGGACGGGCCCCTCTCCCTCACCACTCCCGTCAGCCTGCTGCCTGCCCCTGCCCTGCCCCGTCCCACTGCCACAAAGGAAACACGGACGAAGGCTTGGCCAGCAGAGCCTGGGTTTAATGCCATGGCACATCCCACGGAGCCAGAGGCCCAGCAGGCAGAACAAGGGGAATTTTACCCGAACTAGCAGGGAACACCGCACACTGCAGCTGCTGTCAGCCACGCTGGAGCACGCGAAGTACACACCGAGCCAGAATGTGCACAGAAGTCAGCAAGGCTGTGCCATGGAAAAAGCAAGCTCCTTCTCACGTCTCACTTCATTTACATGCTATAGGCTGGAGAAAGGAGCAGCCCTTTTCTGTAAAGCTGTGCTCATCTTTTTTGTAGTGCAAAGGCAGAGAGACATCTCTCTTCTCCATTCAGCTTCAAGATCATCTTTTCCACCACCATGATGAAAGACTGGAATCAATGTGAAGACATGGGAGAAATCGGTTTACTTCCATAGTAGCGAACAGCAGAAAAGGAATTCACCCACAGACACTGCTGATAAACTGCCACAAATTCAGGTCAATATCCTTCAAGTGTAACTACACATTGCTGCAGAAGACAAGACACATCAGCAACTGCTTGGACAGCAGTCTGAAAATGTAAAGTGCCCTCTAAGTATTATTATTACTAGCAGGCCGCGACGGATGTCTCCTGTATTTACCATCTGGGTAGAGGGGCTACCTCAAGCAGTCTGTTTGAAGGAGCCCCAGGAGCAGTTAATGTCTTCCATATACCCTCCAAATCAGTCACAGATGATGCAAAATGGTGAAGCTCCTCCTCCCATTTCACCTGAGCTCCTGGCAACCTGGTGAAGGGTTGGAGAATGAAACTTTGGGCACTTCCATGCCCCGGCTACTGAGGATCCTTCTGCCCACACAACATGCAGAACTCTGCCGAACAGGTTCGATCACAGGGGAGGCAAACACTTCCCTTTACAAACCACTGACACCACCACACACCATTTCTCTCTTTTCAGTCTGATGTTCAGCTTAACCCGGATGATTTGTTCTGCATTAATATTTCAGGAGCACTACAAGCAAATGAACGGATTTCTTCCCGTGCTGCAAGCAAACAAGTGCGCGCAGGCTGCACCGCGCGGGGCTGCTGCCGCGTCCACGCACGGATCCGTGTTACCAACCCCTGTTTGCAGAGGCCACAACAGCAGAGAACGAGACTCAAAGGAGCGCGGGCAGACCTTTCCTTTGAAGGGCCCGTCTTTTTCCAGCATCCGATTCGCAGCTCGTGTAAATCAGCGCAGCTCTCGGCACTGACGTCTGGAGCACGTCCGTTCACACGAGGTGGGTGTAAATCAGCACGGATCCTCTCAGCTCACGGAGTTTTGCCAGTTAACATCCACAATCTGGCTGAAATCATCAGTTATCTCCAATTCTTTTATTTTTAGAGCACTTCCCTTTCTCACCGATGGCCACGGCAAAATCGTACTGCGTATTAGGGTTTTCACCCAGCATTACTGCTGCGATACGGCCAAATGGCCCCTGACACCAGTGTCAGCCTGTCCTATTTTCACAACTCTACCACGGTTTGATTTACACCATGTAAATAGAGGTTGAAAGCAAGCCTCTGGTCCCAAAAGATGCAGTCTCAGGTTTCTGCACGTCCTGTATGCTTTATGGAGCAAATTTTTAGGTCAAGGAATAATCTATAAACCTATCCCCTTAAACAGAAAAGCAGAAATGAGAAGTACGACCTAGGAGTCAACAAAGCAAGAGGGTCACATTTCCTCAGGAGCCCCTCTCCTAATTACTGACGAACCAGGTGAGGCTCTGGCATTACCGAGGTTCTCCTTCAGCCTCCGCAGCCACTCTGGCGCAGGGAACAGTCGATATTTGCTGCTTCAGAACCATCACCATGAACTGCAAGGGCTTTTTGAAGACGAGCCCGCTGATGTCCGTAGGGTGTTTAAGCGAATGGGACTCGAGGCCTGCACACTAACACAAGCCACGAAGCCTCACGCCCTGTACTGGGCAGCTCCCGTCATGCCACGGCCACTCACGGGTCTATTCCCGAGCTCCGTTTCCAGCAATGGAAGCGCTGAGCTTGACCTCTGGCTTGGCCTGGCCACCAGCACCACGGAGCTTCGAAGGCACCATCAGCCTCCCCGATTTATCCCCGGGAGAGAGGAGAATGCTACGCAGCGTGCTGCCAGACCTCAAACAGCACTGAAGCTCTTGAATCCCTGCCCACGGAAGGGTGTTGGACCTAGAGGATCTTTAAGCTCCCTCCCAACGCGAGCCGCTCTGTGGTTCTGTGACTCGAAGGAAAGGGCATCTTCCTCCAGGTACAATCCGGATTGCTGATTCTGGCTTCAGCAATAAGAATCCACCACAACCCTTGGTCTGCAGGAGAAGCAAGGCGAACTCCTCACCAAGGGGACACTGCAGCCCCCTTCCCTCGCCCCAGGCCGGGCCCCGCACAGAGACAAGGTCACGGCAGCAGCGGGACGCCCTTCCCCTGCGCCAGGCGGCCGCTCCGACAGCGCGCCCGCTCTGACTGATGCTGGGAGCCCGCAGCATCAAAGACAAGGTCACATTCCAGGGAGTCAGAGCGCGAAGACGGAGCGATGTTTGTGTTGATTCACTTGCTTTCGCGATCGCTGGGTATTTAATCTCTGCAGCTCTTTTCTTTTGACACGATGGGCTCCTCTGGAGTCATTGCAGCCTAAAGAGTCCATCAAGTAAATGAATCCAGATTTCACAAACAGCCAGAGCAGCTCACTCCCACGTTGCTGACTATTGATAGCTCACTTCCATTTTGACAGGCGGGCTTTCAAAGCTCCACACAGGAATAAGAAATTTCAAGAGACCACTAAGTAAATAAATACAACAGACCGACAGCCGGAGCTGCGCGCCCCGAACGCAGCCGGCAGCGGGAGTACAGCGTGCAGGGGGCCACGACGACAACCCGACGGCCCCCTTAGATAGCAGGCAAGGCTGCCTCTCCTTCCCTCTCCTTTTCTTTCTCCCAGCTCAACAATCTGCTGCTGGGCTTGGAAGTAACACAACCCAGCCTTTACAAGATATTCTTACTTTCCTGAAGTCAAAATACACTCAGAAGGTCAAATGAAAGACAGCTTTTCCAAAGCACCTAACTGACTTTGTGAACTTCTGAGCATAAACCTAACTGAAGGCAACGGCAGAAGAAAAACAAATCAGTATTTGCGACTTGGAGAATTTTACTGCAGTTCTCTTTCTTGTTTGTTTGTTTTCAGGAAGTACAGGACGGACAGGAGGGGGGTCTCAAACCATCCAGAAATGGAAGAGTTTGTGTTGCACTTAAGCAGACCTCTGTTTCAAGTTGCCTTGAACTCAAGATCAGTGTCTGCTCTGTTTTATCAGACGAGGTCTGATTTTTGTTCCTTCTTTTATTTTCCTTTTTAAAGGTTTATTTTTGAAAGAGGACCCTGTATCAGGGCCTCTTCCATTTCAGGAAAAGTAAACAAAATCCTTCACAGGGAGGATCGGGGATGAAGGAACAAAGCCTGCGAGACTAAACTGTACAAAGGTGAATTTATTTGTCATTATTTGCTATCACAGCAGCACTATGACTTTGATCAAGGTCAGGGCAAGGTGCTGCACGCAGACACGCTCGCTGCCTCTCGGAAAAGCCTGCAGTTAAGGCAGCAATAGGCAAGTCACACCATTAGTCCCAGAGTTCAGGTGGGGATCTGAATGATACCAAAATAACGCAGCAAATCAGTGCCACATCCACAAAGCCAAACTCCTAAACCTCGGTCCCAGCACAGTCATAGCTCTGTCCTCTTTGCTCCTGGACTCACTGCAGACCACGTCATCTCAACCCATCATCTCTTCTGGTACAATCTTATCTGAACGGCGCGCCGTCAGCAGCGCGACGTGCTGAGAGGTGTCTTCCAGGCCAGAAAGCAAGTGAGTGGCCACAGAGGATCCATCGAGACCCGAGCAGTTTTAACACAAAACACCCACATGCAAACAAACGTATGGTACAAGGGACTCGGTGTGATCTGCAGACTCCTTGGGCTAGTTCTGCTTTCTGATTTGGGGGAGCCGTGGCACTTAGCCCTTGGTGAAGATCAAGGTCCCTGCGAGAGCTTACAGGCTACACCAAGGCTAATTCCCTAGGCACGGGTATGCTCTCAAACCAAGGAATTCCAAGGGGATTCTTAAAACCAGAGCAGGAGAATCCTAGGAACGTCCTTTTGGCTACTGGACTGTGTCCAGAACATTCACAGATTGGAAGTTCAACAGAGAAGAAAGGTTCAACAGCTCCTTTAGCCTGGTGGGGACGAGAGGCAAGCAAAATAAATATTTAAGTTCCTGCTTCTTAGGAAATGCTTGGCAAATAATGTGAAGCCTGAAGGAGGTGTTAAAGAGAAGTATATTCAGCGTTATGGGAAGCTTAATGAGAAGCTGTAACCATTACGTATGTAGCATATATGGAAAACTAGGTGAGGCCCCTGTGGACTATTACATACTGCATGAAACTTTACGGACACCATAATGCATTATTTTTAATGATTCC
Organism: Oxyura jamaicensis; assembly: GCF_011077185.1. Classification (NCBI taxonomy): domain Eukaryota; kingdom Metazoa; phylum Chordata; class Aves; order Anseriformes; family Anatidae; genus Oxyura; species Oxyura jamaicensis. The sequence continues at coordinate 10,266,618 of NC_048911.1, forward strand.
CTTGCCTGCTTCAGGCTCTGGAAACCAAGAAGAGCTTCCCTAGTTTCCTGGTTGTGTTTTAGCAATGATAGCTTGCTTGTTCCCAGACTCTGGGTTATTTTAATGAGAAATAATTGGGTTACTTTCCAAATTCCACAAAGCTGATACGTAATGAACAGAAACTCTGAGGAAGTTGCTCAGCGTTGCAGTGCTCTTCATGTCCTCTACCTTCCAGAGGTAACTTTCCCTGGTAAACCATCTATCTACAAATCGGTCCACAAAACACTGGCACTTCTGCTCACTGAAATCTGCATTGTCATCAACCATCTCCAGGGAGAGCCAGGCCACAGAAACAACCAGCTGCAACATCACAACGATTGCCCCTGCAGGAGATGTATCTAATGAAAATTGAAAGCTGCAGGATGAACTTCTTACATACTTGTCCTTTTGGTTTATTCATCAGAAATAATTATCTGTGCTCACATTCACAGGAGCACATACTTTATGATGTACATTAAAATTTAATGGATTTTTAATAATACTGTAACTACAGCAGGAGCAGAAAAAAAGAGAAAGACATTAAACCATATGTGCCGTGTTGGTGGGTAGATGGTGTTGAGCAAACATCAACAGCACGTAACCAGCTTAGGATTAGTGAGGACGGGAAGGAGGAACTGCTGTTTCCTGTATTTGAAGATCATGGTGATCTGTAATTCCAAAAGTTTAGCTTAAAATCTCCCCAAGCGACAGATGAGCGCATGCATGAAATGAGCAGACGTTTCTGTATTTCAGGGACCTTCAGGTGACAATCATGGCCTTGGACAAGTATCTCAACTCCCCAGCTCAGTTTCTCCACCTGTAAAATGGAGAGAAACGCTACAAATATACCCTGTGACAATGGTTCGAGAATGTGCCTGAGTCCTGATTTCCGCTGTGCCAATTCAAGTACTTACAGCATTTTACAAAGCTATCAATGTCGATTCCTTAAACATCAGCAGAAATGATTGCTCTAGCAGGAGACTGGCACTCTAAACACTCCTCAGAACCTACTCTGCAGCTAAAGAGTCGGTGCGAAGCATCACCATGTCACCAATACTTGGACAGACATCTATTTATAGCCGAAGAAATTATATATGTGGTGTCCCCACCAACAGTGACACATCTTCATTCAGGCATGAGTCACCTATTCATAAGCATGTTTCCAAAAATAAACCCTATTTACCAGAATTAAATTCCACATGCTCAGAAGATGTCTCCTTAAAAACAAAACAACAAAAAAGGCACGTTAGGAAAGCAAACAACAGCCAACCAGCGCCGAAGCCTTCCGCCTGCCGGTCCCCGTTTCGTACAACCATGCTGAGACTGGAAACACTCAAGATGCAGGAATGAAGATGATCGTATGTTCTCATTACAAACCCCTGCCAAGGTCACCAGAGCACTACCGTCCAAAAGCAAGTATCCAGAATATTCTTGGCGACTCGTGCTTGGTAGAAATAGGAAGTATATTGCAGTTATTAGAGAGAGCAGACAGAACGAGCGCCAAGTAATCCCAGAAAATGTAGTGTTAAATAGAGGGTTCAAACCACAAAGCTGTTGATGGGGAATGTTAAAAATGTCAGCGTGGCTGAAAGACATTCACCAGTGGTGAATGTCAAGTAGCGAGCTACTGTTCAGCAGATGCAATAAAAAAAAAGTAAGGGTACTTGGGTAATGGGACCAACATTACAGTTGTTGATACAAATTATATCCAGAAAGCAAAGAAATAAATGAATAAATAAATAAATAATGCAAAAATGGAACAAGTTCAAACTTCTTTTATAGTAATAGTCTCCAGTTGAGCATAATCACCAAAGCTATAGTGATAAGATTGCCAAAACTAGACAAACATCTGTGAGATGAATTCATCTCAGAGGGGAAGCCAACAGCTTGTTATCATTAAAGAGGCAATGCTCTCTCTGCGTTTGAACTGCAGGCCGCCTTGTTACTGCGTTTGCTGAGGCAATTGCACCAGATGTTGGCAGCTATCTTCAGATGGATGACAAGCACCTGCTGTTGGGGAAATTAAATGCTCGTCGGCCTCCTATCCTTCAGGGGAGGGTGGGCCGGGAGGGGAAGAGGGGGAGTGGTGACGGCTGACCCTCTGAAATAAACCTATTTATGCAAAGTGACAGTAAGTGCTGGTTTGCCAAGCAGGGAAACAGAGTGGAAATTCATTGGATCTCTTCCATTGCCCCTGGTGAAATCTGCTCCCACCCTCCCCGTCCTGGCAATTAACACGGCACCAATCTGAACTCGCTAAAGCGCTCGGCAGAGCAACAGAGTCAGCGCAGGGACCTTCCCTCAGAAAGCCACCGCTCGCAGAGCCGCCTCCCCGGGCACGGGGCATCGCTGCAGCGGGGTCTGCTGCCCGCCCGGCTGCCCGACACACCCTGCAACAAGCTGACGCTCAGCACGGCAGACCCGAATCGGGGGCCCACAGTTTATAATGCTAGCATTAAATAAATAGATGCTCCAAGTGCCATCTTAGACACGCTGTACTTGCTCGGATTTATGTAATTTCACTGCCACTACCACCTGGTGGCACGCGAATGTGCTACCGGCCCATTTGAGAGCTGCCTTTCGCAGTATCAGGAGTAACAGCAAAGGTCAGGATGGGCAGCGCAACCCATTTTAAAAACAAAATATGGAGAACTTCTTCTGCGAGAGACTTGCTGGTGTTTTCAGCTTTCCGTGAAAAGAAGAACCGCAAATGTGAACTCATTTTACACGAGCAATCATTTCTGATGGCGCATCCTAATTCTCTTCAAACCTCCACACGAGGACATGAGAGCAAAGAGCCTGTGATACACTCTGCCACAGAACCTGTCAGAGCCTGGATCGCTATTTCAAAAACATTTTGCCCTGGACAATAAACTAAAAACACCATTCCTAATTCCAATCCACCCAAAAGCTCTTGTGAATGTCCCTGACGGAGACAAACATTTGCTTGATTTAAACTGGCCACATGCATTTTAGGTATCCTTCAGATTAAGAGGGAGCTAATCCTCATTCTGCTTAGATTATCTTAATTGGCTCTTCCTTTGAGCTACTTTGCCCTTGTCCCCAATTCCGAAGATGTGTTTATAAATACACGTACTGCATCACGCAGTATAAATACACACATCTCTCACAGGACCGGCACAGGTCGTTACACCATACTGTATGGTCATTGACCGGACTCGAGTTAATCAACCTTCCGGTATTTCTCAGCATACTTTAGAAATACCTACCAAAGAAAATCGGACGTCACTCCTGCTGCCGTTTAACACCACTCTCTCTTGCTTTAGATGCAGCTGGCTGGGGCAGAGTTCATCTTGCTGTTGTCTTTTTGCATAGTGGCCAGCCCCATGGGCCCTGTTCACGGAGATGCTGCCCGAGCACAACGAAAACAAACATTTCCTTCCAGAGGAGTCCTGCATCTACAGCCACACTCATCCGCACTGGGGACGAATCCAAGACCAATGCGGGGATAATTTGAACAGGTTATCCAACATGATTAGTTAAACTTGCTAGGTATATTCTATCAGGTTTTTATAAAACAAGAGGAAAGGATGAAAAATCAGCTTTCATAGGGTCTCAGGAAAGATACAGGGTAACTTTAGGGGTTTGAGTCATTTGCAGAATTGGTATCTACACACTGCAAACAAGCATTCACATGCACGCTGGAGGAGTTAACATGAATATTTTACAACTTCCTCCCACCAAGCCCCATCCCTGATTAATCACAGATTTCATTTGGGCTCTCGGCATGCTTCTGGGTCACCAATGGAACCATGCCCTGCAAGCTCAGGACCAAAACTGCTCCCTACTATTACTGAAGTATGCGAGGCACAACATAATTCACCAACCATGCCTTTATGGAAATAAAAAATATATATATACATATAACAGGGTTGTCTTGTTGTCTTTAAAACCACATTTTAAACAAAGGATGCAGGCCTTGCCTTACAGCTCCTGGGAGCTGGGCTCCAGCAGAGCCGCCCCACGTACCTGCAGCAGCTGTCGGGCACGGACACCTGAGGAAGCTCCGGTACCACCGGCACAGAGCTCGGCCTCAGCCCCTTCCTACCACTACCGGGGTGTTCCTTCCAGTCTTCATCGAGTCCACACGGCTGAAGGCTGCGAGTGACATGAGTGTTGGCATATTTACATTTCCCATGCCCTTCAGAGCTTACTAAGTAAGAAAGGCAAGGAAATGTAAGGCAGGATAAAACAGCTTGCCCAAAGTCAGGCAGCAAGTGGGTGGCACAGTGGGAAACAGAAGACAGATGTTCGGGGCCCTGACTCTCCACCACAATTACCTAATCTCACACGGGTTACGGTGCTGCGGCACAAAAGCTTCCTTGCCGTTTCATTTAACCAGAGCGAAAAGGAAATAAAATTGTGCTTTAAACTTCTGCTGTGTTCTGATACAGCTGCTGTGCCCACAAATCCTGCCTTAACATTTCCTCTTTTCATAAAATCCAGGTAGAAACCAACATCTAATTTATAACAAAACCACTTCCACTAAACATGTATTACAGACCACCTAAAAACTGACTTCCTGTGTACAACTTTTCATGGAGAGAATGAAAACACTGACTTCTTTTTAAGTAACGATCAAGTTTCTTGATTCATTAAAAAAAAAAGAAAGAAAGAAAGAAAGAAAAGAGCATGCGTGGGAGGGGAGCAGAAATAATAAAAAGTGCTTAGGCCACGAGGGACCACTATATCCCAGATCCCTTTGTGACATGCCAAAGCAGAAAATTTAAAGGAATATTCATTATCCTTTATAGCATCACAGACGTAACACTCGAATTAGGAAATCCACGAACACTGGGACTTTAAAGCCTCTGGAAGGGCAGAGGCAGCAGCCCGAGCAAGGCTGAGTGCTGCTCTGCAATGCCGTAACAGAACAGCCTGCACAGATTGTGTTCTGCATTGTTCCAAACTTATCAAGGGCTGCAAACAATGACGTGTTTGTCTGCTGCTCGTTCTGTTTTAAGGAGTTGCAATGAATCAAATTAAGCAACTTCTCCCAAAGTACACCTAGGTAACTTTGATAGAAAGAACGTAAGGACCTCAGAGCTATTCATCACCGGGCCTAGGGCTCAGGTTCGCTCTGTAAAGAACAGTGCCATTAGCAGCAGCTGAAAATAAAGCCGACACATTCTCTATTTTACAGCATATTAAAATGCTTCAAAACTCAGGCTATTACAGCTGAGAATGGAAGTAACAGTCCAGATCCGTCCTTACATTTCAGAAAACATAACCAATTCACAAGTATTGAATCTGGAAATACAGTAATGAAAACGTGAGAGGCTAACACCTCCTCAAACCAAAACACCACTTTTCTGCAAAGCAAATACTTTTGGCATGACCATCCCTGGATCCAACTGAACATTAAATCTACACGGCAGTGTCCAACAGATGTAACAATACAATTCAAACTGTACATCAAGTCTGAATTAACTAAGCTTTCACTTTCAGAAAAGCAGAATTCCTTGCACCTCCTGACTCTGGCCTTAACCCCAGCTCCACGCAGACTTCCAAACCCCCCTGAAATGAACCCATGGTGAGCAAACCACCTTTTCTCATGCTAACAACTCTATTGTAATAACATCTTCAGAGGCCATACTCAAGGTCTCAGGGAAAAGTAAACCACGGAGTGCTTAATACTCCAACAGCGCATTAACTCGTTCACACCCAGACAGCCTTGCCAAACAAGGAGGAGTTTTCTCTCATGTTTTCTTGATTTATATTTTCACAGCTGTCAGAGCGAAAAGCATGTAGGAAGCAAGTTATGTAAACCACCTGATTAGGCTAAAATCCTCTGTGTGGATCACACCTCCTCCCCTCTCCCCCTCCTGGCACAGTTAAATACAGAAAGTAGAGGGACTTTGTCTATTACTCAAAGCAGATTATTTTTTCAAAGGTTAAACCAGTCTTTTACTTGTACTGCTCTTTGTTATAATGTACAATGCTGTACAACAGAAGGAGGACGTTCTCATCCTCACGTGTTGCTATTTGCAGCCTCGCTGCTTTCAGCTTTACTCGCACCCAGCACCACGGCTCTGCTAAGGGAGGCCTGGGGCCGGGACAGGGCTAGGAACGGCTCTCCTCTGGTTACTGCCCGTGGTTAACTGCAACCAGAACGTAAGCCATGGCTACAGAAGGCAGAGATTAGAAAAACTACAATCTTTCAAAAGCACAACGATTTTGCAGAAAAACACAACATCAGAAGCTATAAATTATTATTCCCCTGGTCTGTTCTGCGTCTCACAGGAAATAACAAGCAACCGTACAAAACATTTCAGATCCAGAGAGATAATTCAGAAATCCTGTCTTGCTTCAAATTCTCCAAATCTTAAATCCATTTGTGAGGAAACAACATATTCCAAGCAAAGTTGAAGCATGCCTACAATTTGTCTGAGGGACCTCGTGGCAAGTCAGAACAGAAAACAAGATTAATGCATACATCTCTGTTCCAATTTCATTTGAAATTTTAAAATAAAAAGCAAATGCCACTGCCCTCTTCCCCACAAGTCATTTTAGGATTGCTGTTAAAGAAAACCCAGCAAATGCACCTGCTTCAAGTCTCTGAGAGCAAGTAGAACAGCTGGAGCCACCAACACTAGCACTGCTTTTCTAGCAGTTTAAAGTAACAGTATGTAAAAAAAATCCACAAAATATTTCACTCATCTCCTTTAAAAATCACTGTTCTATTTCAAAAAAGTATAAATTAAATGTATTCTCTCCCACGCAAGAAAACATGATTTTTCTACCAGAACAGCCGTATCTGGGCTGATCTAAATAGTTCAAGCCAGCGGAACCATACCTTTAACACAACTCTGTTCCCACTGCGCTGGAAACACACAGTTTCAAAGACTTCCCACCAAGACTGACTGCACTACTTTGGGAGGAAGACTTTTACAGAGTTCTGTTTCTGCAACGGGGTCAAAAAGTGTACCCGGAGCCCCACCATGTTCATGCACCAACGAGCGGCCGCTGGCCACCGCTTGTGGCTCGGGTGGGCTCCGAGCCACGCTGCAGGCCCGGCCTGCGCCACGCCAAGGCCTCGATGCGACGTGGCCGCCCCGGGGCAGGCGGCAGCGCGGGCAGCGAGGGGGTTAAAGCGGAGTCAGACAGCAAGCGCTGGCTCCTGACCAAAGGGACATGGGAACCAGGGCAGCTGAGGTATAAAGGCCTCATTGTAGCAGCCCACTGGATTGGAAATGACTTGTAGGCCTAATGAAACAAAACTTTGGCAGTAAAACAGAATGAAAGGAATGAGACAATAAAAGACAGGAACAAAGGGAGCAGAGTTGTTTCAGCTTAGGAAAATAAGCTCACTTTGTTGTTGGGAAAAGCCAAAGCCGATTAGGATAAACCAATGACTAGGCATAAGTCTTCCAAACTAATTACACAGTTCGCCATGTGAAGTATAATTGCAAGTCGCAAAATAAGGACTACATTACTTTCACAGGAGCTCTATGCAGGGAGCGTTACCTAGAACTGAACAAGTCCCTTATCATCACCCACTTGCAGCTCCGAAGTTGCAGAACGTGCACGTCTGGACAGAGGGCACTTCACTGGTGCCGAGGGGCCTTCTGCTGGTCACTGTCCCCTGGGTGAGGCTTTCGGAGGCTGTTACTTTACTCTCTAACGATACCAGAAGCCTTAAAGGCCCCGACACGTCCTGACCTCAGAGCACACCGTTGGGTTACGCTTTCAGAAAGCCATGACACAGGCAGGTCGGCAGCCCCAGCACTGCCACCGCCGGCAGGCCCGCACCCTCTCATTTTTGCTCGTTTTCAAACTCGGTCGTAACAGACAACTTTTCACACACAGCCATGCTGAGGACCCTGGATTAGTTAACACAGCCAGCGAATGTATTACGTTTGCCAAAATGTCTGAAACATCTCTGACTGAAGTAATAGGGGATCACAGAAGCAACTGTTTTACTCCGATTTGAAGGGGTTACTGTTCCAAGTGCTGCTTTGCTGGCTCAGCCTCCTCACGCCCTCAGCCGCACCTTGCTCCCCGAGCCCCCCGAAATGGCCGCAGCGCCGAGCACCCACCCAAGCAGGCCGCCCTCCTCCAGGGCACAGCGCATCCCAGGCCCTGGCCCCCTCCTCTCCTCCTGCAGAGGGGCTGCGAGCCTCTCGGGGGGAGCTACAGTGCCTGTGTGCCCCCACATGTTCAGCATTGCCAACCCTAAGCTTTCAGCAGTCACGAGGCTTTTAATTACACTGTTCTGCACTCCTTTGGTTAAGCCTCTTGGTTTTAACTCAGGTAATTTTCCCCAGTCTTCCTCCACAGCTTACAGCAGTAAGGGACTTCCCTTCCTCGCTGATTGAAAGCGAGGATTCTCACATACCTCGGCCTTACAGAAAGAAAAAACAATGATATCAGAAACTTCACGATCAAAGTCTCAGGAGTTATCATTACCACGTATTTTGGTGTTCTAGCTTGCAGGCATTTTCACTGGTGAAGTCAGGGAAGAGGGTTTATTAAATGCAGTTTTCTTTTTACTGGAGAGAAAGGTTCTGACATTTACTTTTCAAAAGGAAGCGGTTTCAAATTCAACACTTTAGGGCCCTTCCTGCCAACTCCAGTTAAATTAGTGAGTCAGCTTGGCCCCAGAGCTGATGGCTGCTGTAACCACGTAGAGTATTTCAAGAGCTACCTCAAGTTACCAAAACGACCTCCCCTGGTTGCAAAGCTCTTCTCTGCAGCAAGTACAAACAGGATTTCAAGAAGCACAGCAGCAGTTAAGCAATTTTTTCCACACCAATAAATAAGCTCAGCATTTCAAAGAGGAAGTCACCTGAGATGTTCTTATCAAATATGGGCGGCTCCTGAACACGTTAATTATGTAATGCAATTGTCTTTATTTTAAGAAAGTGCTAAGCAAACGCAAACCTTGCCAATCGATCCTGATGCATTGTTTGCATTGTAATGGTTTGATGGGAGAGTGAGGCTTGTGTGCTAGGCAGTGCACAGATGTGTCATCCGTCTGCCACAACGAGCCTGCAGCCTAAACCAGCAAGTCAAGGAAAGGTCGGGAGGGGGAACGGGCGTGGAGAAGGAAGCAGCTCCTACACAGTCCCACAGGCCCAGTCCTGGGTCACTGTACCTGAATCAACATCCCACCCACTGCAGTAGGCTAATGAGTCTTCTGATTTTGCTGGACCACAAGTCCACAGTTCCTAGGGCTATTAACTAGCTCTGCACCTTCTCACAACCCGAGCATCACCTCAAAACACCCCTCAAACCAGTCTCAGCTGACAAACAACACAGTACAGCAGAGAGCACTTGAATGCCTGCACACAAGGTCGAGACAGAGCGACACAGCCAAAAAGCCTCTCCTCCAAAATGCCACTGCCTTCAAACTCAGCTCCTTTTCACAAGCTAGCATACAGCAGCATGGAACAGGGATGAAACTGGAAAACGCCATGTGGCAGCACAGGGGCAATCTCTGTGAGCCCCAACTGCTACAGTAGCTGAGCTCCAGCAACTGGACCACTCAGCCTCAGCAGGACATTCCTCATCTCTCCTGCTAGATAGGGCTATAGCTTTGGTCACAACTTGCACAATTATTTCAGCCCCTTTATTTTTTAGCCCTCGATTTATGACTTGAAAAAGTATGGCACTTTCCAAAAGCACAGCCTATTCAAAGTCTGACCTCTTTAAGCTGTCTCAAGAAAGGCAAATCACAAAAGCAGGAACTGAAGCATCCTGAACCACAAGTCTACTGAAAAATGCATCCCAGTTGTCTGCGTTCTGAGGGACTGTAAAACTGCAAACATGAAACTACCAGATGGTGAAATTAAAAAGGCTATATTAAGAGAGCATCCAGACAATATGCAAAGCACTTATATTGAAACTATTATTAACTTCAAAAATACAGGTTAGAGGAGTTCTGCAATTAGAAGTAACTACACAAGAAACATCCAAAAGCTCATGTAATCCTTTAATAAAAGGCTCAGCAGGCTGTAAACATCCTGCCGGAATCGAAGATTATTATTGAAAATAAAATGAATGGCTTGCAAAACAACCATCAATCCAGCACAGGAACAGTTTATAAACTCCCCTCCTCAGCCCTCAACAAAATACTGCATGGCCAAGGCATTTCAGAGCCAGATAAAAGAAACATAAACTAACTACAAGGAATGGGAGCTGCTTTGCTTTGGGATAGCCTGCTGTGTCCTCATGCAACCATGCATTTAAATCATCAGCTGATGCACTCCGAAAGATGGGAACAGAGCTGCGTGCAGCACCGAAGGTTCAGTGCCCACTGGGAACACTGGGGCCTCGGGCTCTGTGCCCCCAGGAACAGAAGTGCTCTGTCCTGCCCTGACTCCAGAGGATCAGCTCACCCCAGTACGCCAACCTACAGCTCATTACACCACCACGGTTCTGGGTCTACTGCCTCTGCAGAGAGGGGCTTACAGGAGTCTCCACGTGCAAACTCTTCACCTTGTTGGAAGGTGAACAGGCATCCAGAAGCCTTGGGGATGCAAAGCGCCCAAAGGGACTTTGACATGACAGAGCCCAGTCCTGAAACACCACCTTTGAGGACACCCCATGGAAGTGGGTGGCACTGAACTCCAGCTGGAGCTTCACTGCTGAAAAGAATATTCTGGCAAGGTTCAGGTTTCCTTCAAAAAAGTACTAAATCCTTCCAGGAACTTCTGTATTTCTCTGGTTTGTTTGTTTGTTTTTTAATGATTTCAGAATTCTACATACACTTCCACAAGGATGTTGCCTATGAGTTTTTTAATAAGAATTGAAAAGGATATTCCAGTGACTTCCATATTACCCTTGCTATTCACATGGTTCCTTCAGGCATTTCCACAACTTAATGAGCTCTCTCAAATACCTCTATATGCTCTTTTAGCTACCGGAATCGGGGTAAACAGAAGGCTGATTTTATGGAGTAGACAACTGTGTAATCATTCAGCTAAGGGTCAAATTCTTCCTGAACATATGCAAATTCAACTCCCAATGATTTATTTTTTTTTAATAAAGGTAAACAGTGTTGGCAATGCTGTACACATTCATATGCAACAAACAAAAAGAATTCCAGAACCAATTTAAATAGGCTTTGAGAAATTACATTGAAAGGCAGAAAATTTGGCCCTCCTTTGAGCACAGGCTTCACTGCGCTTTTGTTTTTCAAAACCCACTTTAAAAAGAAAGGGAAAAAGAGAAGAATTCAAAATATGCAGTGCTCATTTGGGCAGGAACTTACCTTGCCAAACTGTTCAAAGTATTGCTTTACGTCTTCCACTACTGTATTAGCCGATAATCCACCTACAAATATTTTCTTTGTTCTTGTGACCATCTGCAAGAAATTACAAGACAAGCATATGGTTTAACCAGATTATTTCAAACAATATGTGGAAAAAAAGAAATATTCGTCAGATGCCATCCCTAGCCCAGTTAATGAGAATATTTCTCGACAAAAGCAATTCAGATTCTATTTGATTAGATACTTCTTTTTTCTTTGTCTTGTTTTGTTTTTATTTGAGAAATGGCTGAGTAAAGGCACTCAATAACAACTCTAGCCCCCGGTTATTTTTTTTTAATAAATGATTTTTATTGTGCTTCTCAATGCAAATATAAGTGAAAAGGGATTCCAAGTGTCATATCCTCATAGCTACCGTCTCAAAAAGGTGTGCCATTTTCCCCCCTTCTTTCCTAAAGACAAAGTGCCTGCTCCTTGGCTGACAAAAGGCAATTACACCAAACTGAAGCGCTGTGTTATTAAGTTTCCATAAGCTGGTTTAAAAGGAACTTGGTACAGTTACGTTAAAACTAATCACATGAGGTGAGACAGCAAGAGCCACTGACGCAGTGCCCTAGCTGACACATACCATGCTCCAGCTGAAACGTGCGGTATTGCCACCATCCAGGGGCCGGATCAGGCCCCGCAGATCGCCCGGCCCCAAGCGTTACCTAAGGCCCCAGCCGAGCACCCAGCTCTTCTAGCTGACCCTCCCCACCCAAACACAACGTGAAGGGATGATGCTGGATGATGCACAGCACGTCCTTTCGGATGGCTCATTATCCATAACCCTTCAAGATGGACAGGACCCGGCCCAGGGACCCGACCCTACAGAACAGCAGCAGGGAAGCTGGTGCCACTGGTGGGCTAATCCCCAACAGCCTGGGTGTCCTGTGGGCCACCTCACATTGAATGCAGATCCAGAACAATGCTGCCAACACGCTCCAAAGGGCCAGGCACCATCCCCATATGCCTGGACCCAGGGGAAAGGCTCCAGCTCACAGCAGGCAATGCCCTTCCAGCTGGAGGCAACAGCCACCTAGCAGCCTGCTCCACCAGATGTTGGGAAGGTAACACCGCGTGTTAACTCACGAGACCAACAAACAGGTCAGTAAGAAATTCATACATTAAAATGCTTCGTTTTGTTTCCTGTGTGACAGAAACTGGCTGAACGAGCCAACTTGCAGAGACCGAAGGGAAAACACACCCCGTAACACCAGAAGCAGGACCAGCTCAGCAAATTCTGAACCCGTGAAAAGGGAAGGACACCGGGCAGCCGGCCGGGGACGCCACTGCTGCAGCTGCTCAATGCAGAGGTTAGGTCTGCTTCCCTCTCTTACCTTTTTATTTTTGGTGCAGATGAGATGCACTTTATGACAGCGACGGAGGCGCATGGGGCTGCCTGCGGGTCACCGCCGGGCTCTGCAGCCCCATCAGCCCGGGCTGCCAGGAGCAGCGCTGCTGCCCAAACTGGCGCTGGCCCAGCCGGGCTTTGTGATGTGACCGAAGCCACAGTGACAAGCCGGGCTGCACGGCTACCGGCGAAGCCTTCCCAGAGCTGAGGCGCTGAACAAAAAGCTTGGAGTTGCCCCAAATTCTCTCAGCGCAGAACAAATTAAACATCGCTCCCGTCTCCGCCGCCATTCAAATTAACCAGGGTAGATACTTCCCTCAATCAGCCCCCTAACCATGCTTTACAGAGCTTCACTTTATTTTTTTTTTAAGTTAGGAAGAAAAGAAAAAAAAGGTGTAAAAATTCAATTATTTTTTCCTTGCTGCAATCTAGGACTCCGAAATTGAAGTCCAAGCATATATTTTTCTGTAGAAAATTGTCATTTACAAATAAAGAATTGGCTAAAGCCGACTTGTAACTAAAGGATTTTGCAGGGCTGTCAAGAGCCCTCTGCCTGCCAGCATCTGATTTAAGATCAGGCTGAGCTTCTGTTGTCATACAAAAGAGGGAGGAAAGCAATTATTCTAAAGCAATATTTGAAATTATCATCATTTTTATATTTGACCAAGAAAGAGAGAGGTACTTTTGTTAGAAGCAAGATTGAAGGTTAAAAAAAAAAGACAGACAGACTACTTTGTTTCAATAGCTTCAGTCCAGGAAAATATTGGTAATGACAAGCAAATTCACAACATTTTAATGCCCAGAGATGTGTTGCGAGCTGGGAAATGGTTTCAGAAATCAGCTCCTTGGTACAAAAGTGAAGGACAAAATTAAGTCTGCTTTTACAATCTACGTTTTCCTGAAGAGACAGTTCAATTGCTTTGCTACACACATTCCCCTCAGCAAAAGAATACGAGTGATTTGCAGCTTTAGCAATTCCTCCTGCCCTGACGCGCTCCGACAGGACACGCCGGTGCCGCCCTCTCGCCCCGGCGCAGAGGCCGCGTGCTCGGCCCGGAGCCGCGACTCGGGGCACCCGCGGTGGGGGAACAGGGCCAGAAAGCTGCCGTGCGGCTGGCCTGTCTGTGCGGGTACGGCCCCACCGATTTGCGATTGCTGGATGAGCGCAGCGGGACTCGGGCCAACTGGAAACGGAGCCTCCAAGTCCTGCTCTAACCTGCAAATCCGCCCCCACAGCCACACAGGGGAGCCGCGGGGCGAGGCCAGGCCCCGAGCCTGAGGGCTCCCCGGGCTTGGCACTGCGCACGCTGCTGGCCTAACAGCTAATGGCAACGGCCCTTCAACGCCAGCCAAACACCACGGGGCGTTCAAAAGACGTGAGATTATTGGAAAAAAAATAAAGGTGTTCGCTAACTCAGGCGTTTTACTGCACCAGGGACGCCCTCTCCGGACATCAGCCTCTGAATCACCAGCGAAGGAGCTTAAAGCCTATCCAACCGTCAGGACCTGTGCACCCAAGGGTTCTGAGCGAGCTCTGGGTGAAATCATTGACTAGGAAGCTCAAAAACCTTCACTGCTACCAGCTGCAAGGGCACACAAGGAGACAATGTGAAGTCCCACTCAATACCGCCGCTGACTACGGTCAGAGACACGGCACCGAGGCCACTGACTCCTGCTGCGTCCCGTGGGGTGCTCTCGTGGGATTCCCTCCGCTGTCACCTCCCCAGGCCTGTGCTTGTTGCAGGGAGGAAGAGCAAAGGGTTAAGAAGTATTTACTGAAGTACACTTAATGTTGCTGAGTAAACATTAATGATGACAAATGACCAGAGCATAGAGAACTGAGCCAACCGAAGAGCCTTTCTTTTCAAAATTAAAGTTTTCTTCAAATCAAAATTTCTCATTTGGCTGTGAAAATAAACTAGCAGATCCAAAAACCCCTGCGATTTTACAAAAACATTTATGCCTATATCTACGAAAAGCACGCCTTGCCATCAGTTTGCACCCATTGCCAGTAATTTTTTAATTACAGCAGCAAAAAAACAAAACCCAAGGGAGCGCCCACCCTCAAGCCCCTCCAAGGCAGGTGGCTGCGGCTCCGCACCACTTCTGGGGCACGCTCAGTGCCCGGAGGCTGCTGGCGGCGGGGCGCTCCCGCAAGCGGGGCACTCGGCAGCTCCGGCTGCTCGCAGCCCGCGGTGGCGATGCGGCGTGGGGACAGCAGTGATTTGTGAGAGTCAATCACAAATCCGCGTTTCATGAATGACACTAAGAGGTCCGGGTCAGTCAGAAAGCACCACGCTGCCAGCTTCCTGTCTTTGTTTTTAATTTGCAGTATAATATATCTATCATTTGCTGTTGCAGGGCTGTGCAAAATGTAGATAATAAATGTTTTTGGAGCCTCTGTACACTGAAGGCGTCTCTCTCGCTGTAGCAGGAATCAACAGGGGAGAGTTAGATCTAACGCTGGCTATAAAGTCTGTTAATTGCAAGTACCTGCAGAATTGCTTTGTTTGTATACTGTGCTGGTGTTGCAGTTAATCAAAACACATGTGACTACAACTGCAAAGAGTCACTCAAGGTTACAATCCCTTTATTGGCTTGGCTTTTGAGAAATACATTCGCCTTTGTGTTCTGCAACTGAGCAAACACTTCAGCTGGTGCAGAAGCAGGAAAAGCCACGGTGCTTCAGCAAGACAGCTCTTCTGGTTTAATGCCACTTTTTGCAAGGTTAAGGTTACAATTAGATCGGTTTGGGGCATACAAGGAAAATCTCTGAACAACAGGCTGATGGCACAGTCTCCGGAAGCAAAACTCCTGTCCCATTCAAGCGTGTCAATCCATCTCATGAAATAAAAGCAACCAATAAAGGACAAATGAAGGAACACAGTTCCGCAGTTGGAGCCTCCAGTTCAGTGTCCATTAATATCCTCGCATACCAACTCCATTTTTAGGTTTCTTGGTTTTGTGTTTTTTTCTCCCCCACCCCCCAATGGTCTTATTATCATGAATATTTAAACGAATAAATGGCATTTTAAGCTGATGAACTATTTTGCAGAATTCAAGGAATTTCAAATTCTCAGGCAACAAGTACCCACCGCTATTTCCAGATGAGCCAAGGCACAGTTTGTGTTTAACACAGGATTACTTATTTGGCTTTAGGTCAAATGTAACGGTTTTCAGTATCATTTCCCCACCATTCTTTACCTCCCAAACATCTTATCATGGTAGAATTGGACTAAAGTACTAACAGTGAATCTACACCATGAACTGCTGAAATTAGCATTCATTTCAGATTAAACTAATTATGCATATAACTGTTTTTCAGAACACTTTCCTCCCCTTGTGCTACAGCGTGTGCGTGGGTGCATGCGTATTCCAGCTTGCTCACCTCATCTGCAGTTTGACTTTTCATCATTTCTAATGAATCTGCCTTCTAAATAGGTTTGTAATTGGAAAACTCATCTTTGGTATATATATTAAACTGCATCTTATACCCCATTGTGTTGTACATCCAAAGTACAGCATTAACTCTAATTAACAACAACAGTAACTCATGTAATAGGGGAAGTGATCTTGTTAACTAAAGTGCTAGGCTTCTTTGGCAGAACACAAACCATAAGCAAGAACTCTCCATGTTTTCTTTTTTTTTTTTTCTCTCCAGGATCCTCACAGCAACTTCCGAACAGCTACTAAGAACACACTGTAACATCACACAAAGCCCGTCATGAAAAAGGCAACATTTACTGAAAGCTGCCAACTTTTCTCCACTCACGAAGTAAGAGCACACCCCGGTAACCATCCCTCCCCGGTGTATCAACCACTACGCGGTTCACAAACGAAGGACAGATTTTGTCTACGGTGCTGTGGCTCCATAAGCTAGCAAACGCTAGGCTCTCAGGCTCACCAAGAGGAAGAGAAACTCAATCCCGTCCAAAGGCAGCGCGGCTTTACGTGCCACGTACAACACGCTGAAGTATTCAAAATAGGATTTCAGCAAGACTTAACCAGTGCAAATACCTTGTGCCTGACCCCTGCGTAAGCTAATGTCATCCTGTGAGAATGACTCCAGCTACAGCAAGGTAGGCAGGAATGAAAGAGCTCTTTAATTCCAACAAGCAGCACAGATCCCCGGCGGGGTAAATCAGTTCCCTTGATTTCTGTGGAAAATACAGATGGGTTGTGTTCTCCCAAACCATTCAGAAATGAAACTCGACTGAGTCTCTGCTGTATTCCTCGTTTTTGGCTGTCTCTGGTTTTGCTGTTAACTTTGAGGGTTGTTTTTTTGGCTGGCGGTTTGTTGCTCCCTCCCCCCGAGGTCTCTGCTATCAGCAGGAGGCAGAACAAGCAAAGTGATTTCCCTGCAGCAGGCTGAACCGACAGCCGGAGCCAGTTCCACAAGCAAACCCGGCCTCAATGCTAGCGGTGCTTTGCTGCTCGCTTTCCTGCCTCTGGCCGATCTTTAGGCTCCCGTGTGCCCGGGGAGGGCCGGCAGGTTCAGCCGCAGAGCTGCCCCACCTGGCTGCTGCCGTGCCCTCGGGAGCATCCCTCGCCAAGCGCAGCGCAGGCACGGCCACGGCACTGCCCCAGCGTGCGCGGCCACGGCGAGCTCCCGGCATGGGAGCTCCCATCTCCTGGAAATTAGCCCCAGCTGTGAAAGCTCAGCATTTCTTTGAGCAAAATCTGGTTTCAAGCTTCAAATCAAAAGATACAGTAAAATGCACCAGAGCCAGACTTCACACCCTCCAGAGAACAGGAATAGATCACAGCCCCTCAGCCTTGTTACAACCAGTTGTATCGCGTCCCTTAGGGCTGCTCCCTTCACTCTGCTCTAGTTAAGTCCTCTGTGCATCAGGGAAGCAAGGTCTAGAGGCAGGAAGAGGGGAACAGAGAGAAAATCTATTTAAATCCCCTCGGTTGCTGTAGCCCCTCACGCAGTGTGGGAAGGAAGGTAACTAAATATTCACTCGGTGTGGACAGCTCACCTAACGCAACAGCATGATTAGTGTTCAGCAGTGCTTAACAACTGCATTAATGCATTGAGCAAAGATAATTAATTTTGAAGGAATACATCTCAAGGCCACAAGTGCAGATCACTGTTCAAGATGACAACGGACTAGGGGCAGGATTTTTGCAGTGCCCATGTAACACAGGGACAAAGGTCCCAACCAAGTAAGACTCCGCTCCTAAACCTACGCACAGAACTTCACCTTGTACAGGCAATAAGAGAGCGAGGCTGCATTCTGCCCGGGGGCCTCACGCTCCAAGCCATGGCGGCAGTATTTGATGGGAACAGCCCCACTGACCGTTACAAGGTTCATCAGTTCCACCGTTTATATTTTACTGTCTTCTGGAAAGAAACATTATGTGCCATACCCAGAGAACAACCGGAAAGTTCGTGTCCTCCAGCAGGACCCAGGACTGTAGAACATACTTACAAGGGCGTATTCACAGTCCACTTGGCGTAAGGCTCTGCAGCCCTTTCAGCCGGGCTGCACTGAAGTAGGTCAACGTGGGAAGCCAAGCTGAGCAGCTTCCCCACACATGCCCAGGTCCTCGTTTTTAATCCGGATCAAAGCAAGCAGGAGGTAACAGAGTCAAGCAGCATCCCTGCTTTCCCAGGCCAGAGAGGGGACTGCAGAGAGCCAGACAGGGCAGGGAAGCTGGGCATGGCGGTGAAGGGCACTTTGTTCTGCCTTCCCACCACTGTTGTGGGCCTGCAGAGAGCCTTCAGAGGGCAGCTTCCACCACCACCAGCGGCTGGAGGCCAGCCGCAGAGAGCAGCTGGCCACAAAGGCCAACTGCTTCAAAGCTGTCTGCCTGCAGCTGGATGCCAAAATCCATACCGGGGCACTTAAGTGGCCTCATTTTTCCAGGGCCCGCAGCTGCCATTGACTCAAAACCCTCAGTCCACAGTCTTCCCAGTATTTTTCTGATTCGAGTCGTATCAACCCCATGAAAATCTATAGCTGTGTTGGAGCAAAAGCAGTAGGCAGGACCCACTAAGTGCCTTCGATTGCTGCCGTATTTGCATACAGCTGCCCGGAGCGCCGCCAGCACCGGGGGACGTTCCCAGTGCCCACCCGGAGCCCTTCCCCAGGGCACGAGCAGCCGGCTCGCGGAGCCACGTCCAGGCACTGCCAGCTCGCAGGTGGGCTGCCCGAGCACCACGGCTGTCAGCTAGGAGCCCGGACACAGACCCTGCCCAGGCCTCTTCCATCAGAAGGTTCTGCTGCTGGACAGACTGACACAGGGAGAGAGCCAGCTGATCTGCGGGGACGTGCTCTCGTCCTACGGCACCCATCCGTCACTGCTCCACACTCAGCTCTCACGCTGGGAGCACGCACAGGCAGTTACGCTCCCCAGCCAGCCGTACCTTTTAGCACGCCGAGCAGCTCGCGCTGTCGATACGCCCAGGAGTGCGTGGTTCAGCAGCCAGAATGGCTTTTATGGTGCTGTCAATGAACCTTTCTTTAAGCATGCACTTGCAAAAAGGAGAAGGAAGAAATGTATTTGGAGGCTTAACACGGCGTTTAACAAAAGCCAGTGGCACAGCCCAATTTGCAGACTGAGAAGTGCACGTTCGGGAAGTTCTGAAACTCTTCCAGCTCCGAACAGCGAGGTCACTCCAAAAAACCTTCGTGCCGCTATAGCGCAGAAAGCAGCCATCATTTCAATACTTTACGTTAGTACCAACTAATTTTTCACGATAACCCTGACAAATCAGTGATAAGAGCTCTGTTAAGATTCTAGATAATGGTCTGCTAAAACAAGAAAAAATTCACATGAAGCAAAAAGAAACGTGTAAAGCAATTTACCTCCCTCCCAACATACTCCAGATGATTTCTCTGTACAGAACAAATGGAAAACTTTAACCCTTAGCCTTGATTAATTTCATCTACATAATACAGATGCACATGGCAATCAGTTACTGATGAGCAAGTTTTTCTTCATCTGCTGAGTCAAGCTGATGTCTATGCAACACACTGCTTGGCTTTTTCACAAGGGCGATCTCTGCCTCTGATCTGAGACCACTGCAATCTTGCAAAACGTCCAGATTTCCTTATTACTGCTGTTGAAATACTTTCACAACTCTATGAAATGCCGCATTTTCTTTTATCCTCTTCCCCCCCCACACAAACGGGTTGGCGAATTGCAAGAATTGCTCTGCTCCCACCTTCTTCTCACAAAAGAAGGATGTTTCCCTTGCCAGGGAGGGAACCCACCAGCCATTATAAAAGCAACGGAGTTGTCGCTCTAAAGCAGATCAAATAACCCTTGACTAGGAATAAAAGGGCCCCAAGGAGCAGCTTCGAGAATGAAGAGTGGAAGCAAGACAAGAGAAAACATTCATACTTTTCTCGAAGGAAGGCAGCACCTCGCAGCTACAAGAGCTTGTCTCCCTTGTGTGATGTTTACTCACTTATTGACCACAGGGCAAGTCATTTTAGTCTCCATAGGGCTGGTGTATCAAAGCGTCTTGGGAGAAACCCGGCTGGAGTCTGCAGGGCTCAGCATTTAAGCATACATTTTAACTTGCAGCATTTGTGGAAGCCTCATTAGGTTGAGTACGTTGCACAATCGAGTGCTATGTGCCTTGATTTCCACAAAAAGAACAAGAATGTATCCCCACAGCTCACTGGAGCCTGTGAGGCTTCACTCATTAAATGTCTAACCCGCCGAAAGTCTGATTTGAAGATGCTGGAAAAGTGCAAGACATTGTTACTGACATTATTGTTATTAAAGGAAGAATAAAAAATATTATTCCTAGCCAGGAAGGTCATACCAAACTACCAAGCAGGAGATAAATCAGCCAAGGTCTCCAAAAAAAGACATTATTTCTCTTTTACTCCAACATCTTAATGTGCATGATTTTTTTTGTGTGCTGGAAAGATATTTCCATAAATCCTCCTCTATAGCAAGCCTTGCTTTCAAGAAGGGGAAAAGCAGCAGATAAAATACTACCCATCAAAATGAACTCAAGTCTCTAGTAACATAACTAAATGTGTAACGTTACAGATGTTTTATAGCCAGGATGTCGGATCCATTTAGATCATTTTTACAAACCCAGCAAGAAATATCTCCCCAACGCTGGAAACCACGCTAACAGGTCTTGGACCAATTGTTTATCCAGAGATGCAGTCAGGGAACAGCAGCAACCACTGCCCACAGCTTGGAACCAACACGGTCCTGTGTCCGCAGCACGCCGAACCCAGGAGCTAACGCACCTCCTCCGCTCGTTACGGCGAGGAAACCAACGACCACTGCCCTTCCACTGCCATCGCCACCAGAAGAAACAGATCCTCACATCCCTGGCTCCTACGCTCACCAGCCCTGCCAGAGGGAGGTGCACGGCACAACCCTCCTGCCCAACACAAGCCCCCACCTACCTCCGACACACACCCGGGTACACAAGTGGGGACCGTCAGAGCCACGTTAGCAGCTATTGCCCTGCACACACGCCGTCTGTGCGCACGCTGCCTGCCCAGGCTGACTGACGTGCAGTTTTACTTTCCGAACCCATTAGCAAGTGGTACCCAGCACTGAAGATTTATTGCCCAGACTGATAACTGCCTCATGCTGCTTTGTTTGTTAATTGCGACTAGCTTTGCCTTCGGAAGGGTGGGAGCCTAATAAATCAGTTATCTCCAGGAAGAATTTATTTAAAGTTGTTAACGTTGTAAATCCAAGTACTTGGCAGGAGGCTCCGCGAAGAAGGATGTGTTTATACGCTGGCATTTGGATGGCAGAACGCTCGGCGTGACTCAGCACCCGGGCTTCCTGAGACCAGCGCTAAGCAGGACCCCGATGGGCTCGGGACTTACCCATGGGCACAGGCCAGCCCTCGCGTGGGGACACCCCAGGGCTGCGGTTTGCAGCCTGCTCTCCTCCAGCCCTGCTCTACCAAGACACATCTGGATAGGCCGTGAGGCACCTCCAGGGGATGCCTGTTGCCATCCCAAGCCTCACGCCGCTGCCTGGGTACCTGCGGGGTGCCGGGAGGTTTCCCTCCTCCCGGGGAATCTTAAGGCCTGTAACCACACTGGAAACTTCAGCTGAAGGCTGGAAGCTCTGAGCCACGACTTGCAGTCAGACCCAGGGCTAAAGGCCACTCTGGTATTAGGAAGAAAAACTGAAGCACGTGAACACCTTCAAGACCCACAGACGGCTCTGTACGACACAACAGTCCTCAGCGGCTAACAACCACCTCTTCTGCAAGTTTACATCCCACTCCTCCAGTCTCGTTTCCTTGAAGTGATATAAAGCACCTAAACGAGCTGTCCAGACTGAATTAACGCATAGAAGCTGTGTTCCTTTTAGATGAAGGTTAACCACGTTAAAATCATGAGAAGGTCATCACAAGCTCCAGCGACAGCCCCGGGAAGCTTGCGGAAAGCCAGGACCAGCTCCCCGCCAGCCCGCACGAGGACTTACAGCCCTACACCACCCCAGAACCGCGCGGCACCCAGACACGTTCCCTGCCCCTTTTCCACGACGATTTCCCATCCAGTTTTTCTGCTCCCCAGTTTTTCTGAACGGCAGCGTGCCAGGCTTTCTAGCTCCAAAGTTCTGCCCTGAAGGCAAACACGCTGCCAGCTGCGGCAAGTTCTGACGGATATTCTCTGGGAAGGAGGGGAGAGGAGACGGGGAAGGGGCTGAAGGTCTGGAAATTCCAGGTTATACATTCAGTTCAAGTTCAGCCATCCTTCATCCATTGTTAAATCGCAGACCACATACTGAGAGTTAAAGACTTATATAGGACTCCAGGGACTAATCGAGGAATGATTTCAGCTTCTAACTGTGCTCTAACCAGGCACTTAGGATGCAAAGCACAAGTTTGCGATACTATTGTACTCTGCATCAAAATGACTTTTTGATACGTTTCTGCAAATAACTAATAAGGAAAAAAAACATCGCCCTGGCACTGAACATAATTCTTCCCCTCTGTCCCCATCCGTATATTCACGTTTGTGACAAACGGCTCCTGTCTTCAATTAGGTCTACTTGATGCATGCACGGAGCCCCCCAAATATGAAAGAGCTTTTATGCAACACCAGATTATCTAATGGGCACATATTTTGCAAAAGAGCACTTTTAGAATACCTAGTCACAGAGAAGAAAAAAAGCATTCACTAAGTGAGAAAGGAAAAGAAAAGAAAAAAACACATAAAAGCAGCAGAAAAGAAACTGAATGCATTTTTATATTAAGTAATCAAGTGCTGTCACACACTGAAAACACAAAGCATTGTAAGTTTAAGTGGGCATACACTAAGGGCCTTACCCTGGGACACACTTTTTCAGCAATACAGAAAGCACTCCCTTATCAACACACCACAGTAAGGAGCAGGATCTCTGCCTATTTAAAAAAAATAAAATAAAAAATTTAAAAAAAAGAGAGAGAAATAACTTCTCTTGACAGCCTGACAGCTGACATTCTTAACTGAAAAAGCTATGTGCCAGGAATTATCAGGCCTGGCTTTTCTCTCCCTGATAGATGACAGAGCAAAAAACAACAACGGCCACACACATCTCATAAATCACAACTTTTATTGAATGCCTTGCCACATAATAGCAACAGTCAAACTGAATAAAGACGCTTTTCAGTGCTCATCTGTAAAATACTGGGGGAGAATAGAGATCGTTTCCAGCCCCCACGGCACACCCCAGACAGAACAGGTATTAATATCGGTGTTGCCGTTTTTCTTATGCAGCTACCTGAAGAGGTTGGAGGCCTCTTCGTCTTCTGCTGGTGGTGGTTTGGTGGCTTTTTCTCCAAAAAGCACAAAAGAAGGTCGTGAAGAAAAACAGAAATTAAGTGCACGTGGGACAGAAGTAGAAAGACAGACCAAGAACTCCGGCAGGCAAACAGACCAAGCCCTGCTGCTGACAGCTACCTCTGCCCTGAGGAGCAGAACCCGGCCCCCAGCACGCACCGAGCCCAAAGCACAACCACGCGCTGCCGAACGCAACGCCATGCCCAGGCTTTCCTCTCTGGAAGCACCAGGAATCTGCCTCCAGGCGTTTCAGGGACTAAAAGGACAGGTGAAGGGAGAATATGTGCATGCTAGATCAGGAGAAAGCAAAGGTGGCAGCCCCAATCAAGAAAAATTAGCATGATCTCCCAAGTCAATTAACTAGAAGGGAACCTGGAATGACAGGGAAATGACAGTGATCCGGCTGCAGGTGTGTGCAAGGTGGGCCAGGAAAGGGGAGGGGGAAGCAAGGGGCCATTTCCCCAGAGAGCCTTGTATCTGAAAGGTCCTGATGGAAGGACGCAGCCCCCCACTGCCACCCCAGCCCAACAAAATCCTCCTGACGTTACCTGCCAGGGGCTCTCCGAGCCACAAAGCTCTCCAGGACGAGGGCTGTGCCTCAGAGCACTGCAGACAGCACAGCTCCCCGTCCCAAACGGGGACATCTGGGTGCTCTGGAATACAAAAAGCTTTAAAACAGCCCTTTATGAACAGATGTGGGCTAGAGCAGGTTAAATTACTTGCTGGCAAAGCCCCTGGGCTTGGTGGGTTTTGGTGTCATCTTTTTTTCCAAGAAAAAATGCCACTCTTTGTGAGAAGGTTTGAGGGAAAGTAAGAAAAATCTCAGTGTTGTGAAGGGGAAAGAAGGGAAGAGGACGATCAACTTCTGCAAACAGCTGCAGCTTAAATGCACTGCAGCCTCCTCCTCGGCCTTGGGACTCCCCTGTGGAGTCCCAGCACCTCGCCCAGCACCCTCTGAGGGGGGACAGGTCACCAGGCACAATGAAAGGAGACAGGTAAAGCCAGCTCCTCTTCAAAAGCAGAGGACATTAGTTACAGTAGCCCTTTACAGCGCACACAAAATAGTTCCAGGTTTACAGATATATCAGTCTTTACTATTATTATTGTTTTATTATCGGCTATAAAACGGCCATTTCTGGAGCAGTTTCATTGTGCTGAAAATAGCCTGATCCTTAAAAGCTTCCACGTTTCCTGGTGGCAGCACTTTATCAGAGACCACAGAGACCACCGGGTGCCCGCACACCGCTCCTTCTGGGGGCACCCAGAGCAAGCCTAGTGAGCGCATCCATCACCTGCCAGCCAGCACCGCACGGCCCCGGTGGCACCAGCACGCTCTGATCGTCCTGGGCACTCCTCAGGTGTCGTAACATCCCTGGCAGCACCAGGACCGACTTCACTTGCTTTTCACCAGTCATTCCAGACGCTGCCAGGACAGCCGTGCCACGGCGACGCTAACACCAGGCTCCGTTTCACCAGCGGGGTGCTAGCTCCGTCATTTCTGGGGCTCCCAGAGCACCACACGTAGGGCATGGAAACATTTCGCACCCACTTAACCCACTGTGCTGTGCCTCCACAGCAAGGGAGCTGTGCCTTGCGACCGGCTGAGCCAAAGCACTTGGGTTTGTTGAGTCGCCTCAGATTACCCAAATTCCACCGCCACTGACTGGTTCCATTAGGCTAATAACAACAATAATAATAGTAATAATTTCTACTTCTATCTGAATTAGTGAAATATCAATAGTGCTTTTCATTTGAATAGTTTAGAGGCACTTAATTTTTTTATTTCAAGAAAAGCCTAAAAACACATTTTCATCTCCCTTATAATAGAAAATTTCTAATATAATCTTTCCAGCACATAAACCAAAGAAGGCAGAGGGGCATTTGTATATTAAATCAATTATCAGAACTTCCCATCCCTTCAACCCAAGCTAATTAAAATTTCATGTGATCCATACCAATAATAGTACCGAGGATCACAGCCGGTGTTTTCAAAGTCAAGTAACAACATACAAATACAAGGGGATCTTGGTCTGCAGCTACTGCTACAAGACAGAAATAGACACCCAGCTCTTGAAATTCCAGCCAGTGCAAGTTGGACACCGACCTCCCCTGAAACCTTAAACTCCAGCATTATTGCGGGGGTCCTGCCCCCACCGGACCGGAGCCCACGGTTCCCAAGAGCCTCTGAGGAGCCAGGGCCAGGCTGGGGCCAGCACCTGCAGCTCCAGGACCCTGCACTCCTTGCTTTCCAGCACCATCGCCTAACTGGTGCTCGTACGCGCAGGAACAAACCCTTTCCCACTAGGCCAAAGCCAGACGAGCCTGCTCGAGGCTTTGTGGAACCAGAGTCAGCTCTGGCAGCGGACCCCCGAGGTTTACCTGCCTTCTCCTCCCCAGCGGCCGGCCCGCAGAGGCGCACGCCTTTGAGACTGCGAGGGGCTGGCCCGCTTCCACAAGCTGCCCAGAGCATCCTCACCTGGGACTCTGCCCCAGTTCTGTCTTCTTCAAACCATGGGCCCTGTCCTCAAGTGTTATTAAGTGCAAAGCCCCCTCCTGTGCCTGTTTCCAATATTATCTTTTTTGAGAAAACAGACTGAGCATATGTTCTTGAGGCTTCTGCCCACACAGCGGGCGGGTGTTACGACAAACATCTATGCGAGATGGGTACCGAATGTGTCTGAACACAGGAAGGTGGTGAGGTTCTGCTTGCTTTTTCATTTTGTTACGCTCAGGATTAATAGAACTGGGCCACTACCAGAGTTCATGAAACAACTTCCAGGCTAAATACGAGCCCAAGTTCCCAAGCAGGCTCATTTTCCCTGCATCACTCCTGAACTTACAGAAGGACAGGGCATGGCTCTTGGTGCCGTGCTCCAGCACCCTGCCCGTCGCCGCAGAGCTGCTACACGCGCGGTAACCGCGCTGCGCCCAGCGTTAGCTGCACCTCTACTGCAAAGAGCCACGATTCACGCAAGCCAGGCGGTACGCTGGAAGATCTGCAGGGAGAGATGCTGTCAGAAGTGCTTTTATTTCTTTCGGAAGAAGTGTAAGAAGGCAAAGGGAGGGGGCGGGGATTTTGTTTCCAATATCCATCTGCTCCTGCTGCCGTTCTGCATGTAAAATCACACTTCTGAATTTGTGACATCCTGCCTGGTTGCTGTGGAAATAGTTATGCCGTCACAAGCAAAGGCCAGTTGCTTTGCTTTGGGAACGAGCAGCAACAAAGATAATGTGTTCACTTAAGTGATGTTCTTAAACAAACAACCAACCAAAAAGCCTAGATATGAGGAAAAAATGAGAGAGAATATGCAGACCAGAGCAGATTCGCCTCTAAAACAAACACTAAGTTTCCCAGTAAGACATTAGCATTTCTTTAATTTCCAGTGTCTTTCCCTTTGTTCCATTAAAAACTACAAAATCTACGATTAATGAAAATTCAGGAATGTTTCTGCTCACTAAGCGTGCAGCCACAAACATCACCACGCATTGTGTTATTTCTAATCAGCTTCATGGGAAGGAGACATACATTTGTCTGAAGTGCTGCATCATTCTTTCGGTGTAAGAGCCCCATTACCAGACTGTACTTATTTGCAAGTCAAATCACGATGCCACTATTCGAACACATTTTCAAGCCCCCAAAAAAACCAGCCAGGAGTTCAGGCTACCCAGAGCTAACTCGATCTGACAGCCATAGCACTGATGCCTGCCAGCGCTGATTGACTGGGTGGATATATTTAGGCACGGGAGAAGAGAAAGGGGGAAGGGAGCAGTCGGGTTACTGAATTCAAGCACACTGCTAGTAGTAACCAAAAATAACAAGCACTGATTCAGCTCCGTCGCTCCGAACGGATTCGGCTCCATCGAGTATCCGGCTAATGCAGAATTTACTACCACAAGGGCAACGCCAAAAAAGACAGAACGTATTCAGAAAAGCAATTAGGGAATCTGCATCCTGTGCTTGAAAGTATGTACAATGAAATGGCCGTTTCACTCCTGCGTACATCTTCTAAAATGCCCTAAATAAAGAAGGAAGTGTGAAATTGGAATGCCAGAAGTTGTTTTTTTTATAGCAGGTGATATAAAATATTATGTATGGAGGTGTACGTATCACATACCTGCTACGCAGTGAGATGCCCCCTCTCGCTCAACTCCAGTCCTGGTTCAAACCACTTTCTCTGAGATGGAAGTGCCACTAGCTGAGGGAAAAGATCCTCTCCAGGATGAAAGGACAGTGTGAGAAGAGTATGTGAAGAGCTGGAATCAAACTTTTCTGCCCCCCTTCTAAGGGCTCAGCCAAACCTTGGAAAGTGAACTGTATTTACACATGTAAACTAAAGCCACAACGTATTCCTGATACCTCTTCAGTTTAAAGAAGGGCAAAGCAGGGGGGGTGGGTTGCATTTTCTTTAACTGAACGCCACAGGCACCCAAACAGCCACACAAAGCTCGTCTCAGGGCTGCCCTGGGTGCGCTCTGGGCTCCTTTGCACCAACAACGCAGCACCCAAGGAAGTGGGCAAACCTAAAACCAGCCCAGAACCCCCCAAAGATGATGCACAACGTGTGCGGCGACCACGGCAAGGAGGAGTTCGTTAGGCACCGTCCTTCCAGGCTCGGTGCCGGGACTGAGCAGCCCAGGCACAGCACACATGTGCCAAGCAGCCGGTCGGGCTCTGAAGGATTTGCATTTGCTGATGATGTCCAAAAGCAGTCCGAAAGCTGTAAGGGACAGGCAGGAAGCTGACAGGCTTTCCAGACCTGGGGGATGATTTGCCTACCTGCCCTGCACGTCGGGGAGGGCCACGGGAGCCGAAGGCAGCGCATGCTGGGTTCCCCTGCAGTGCCTGACCGACAGCTCAGCACAGCTCCGCTGCAATGAGACTGACCAGGGAAATATGAAACGGACGCCTTCCCTATTTAATACAGAAAGCATGGATTTTTCAATAATCAGGCCCACCCAACAAATACAGGCCAGTTTGTTATGAGTTTTTTCAAAAACAGTGATGCAGCCTTAAGATTTTAAGGTTTTGTTTAAGAAAAAAGAACCTTTAAATGTAAGCGGAATCAGGCAGCAGAACCTTAATTTATCAATTAGACGCCATCTGTGGATTGTGTTCCTTGAAATAATTGTTGAATTTGACAATGCACTGCTGCTTTACAAAGTTTCTGCCAGCCTTGCTACCATTTAATTAAATTTCTGCACTTAACTTTGATTGCACTGAAAGCACTGCTGGTTTCTGCCGATTGAGTCCCTTAGCCACCTGCTGTGTTAGAACTAACCATGTTTCCACAGTTATATCAAAAATTATGTTTTTTATTTTTAGTCTTTGTCTTTTTCTCAGTCTTCACCAAAAGAAAAAATAATAAAAAAAACAATGATTCAGCATGCTAACGCCGTAACAACCAGCATGTAAAGAAGCAGGGATTTGTATGCCTCCCAGCAAAAGCCAGATTCTTCCTCTTTGTTTTCCTCTACGAAACAAGTGTCAGGACATGATGGCTTCATGCGCTGCGATTTGCTTAAACAAAACGAGCTTCCTGTGCCTCCTCATTCTATTTGTATCTAGAGATAAAGGCAAACATACCAGTAATTTACATACATAAACATTGCGCACACAAATAAAAATCAAGTTGTCATTCTCCCCCTAACTCATAGCGCGGTTTGGCAAACAGAACCTCAACAACGTCCAAGTAGCAGAAGGAGGAGTCCTACCACGTCCCACAGGCCTACCAGCGGCCCCGAGCACCCGGCTCGCGGCGGTGTGCAGCCACCGGGCAGCCCCCGCGGGCTCCGCTCCTCGCACAACGCTCGTTTCTCTGCTGGGCTTGAACCTGGTGGAAGCGTACTCCACTGCTGGGGGTTCACTCAGGTGGAGAAAGCTGTAGGAAACGAGCGGCACGCCTGCCCCTTTTCTCGAGCTGTGATGACTGCAGCACCAGTCTCCCCCTCGCCCTTCTCATTTCTTATTTACCAACTGCAACGCAAGAATCAGGGCAGGTGGGAACTTGGGTTCCCCTCCCACCCTTTGACTGTTGAAATGGGAAGAGCACCTCCTCAATGCAGATGAAGGAGGTCATGCTAAATTAACGCATGCTAGACATTTTTACATCCTTCGCTGTAAACGCTGTGGAAGTACAAAGATATATTTCACCTACTAGTGTTAAAAAAAAAAAAATGTAATGACAGCAGAAATTCAAAGCTGGTGAGAATAGCGCAGCGCTCACTTAGGGTCTGTAATTTAGGGCAGCATAGAGGCACGCCAAGAGAGGTCACAAAAATGAGCCGAAGTCTGCTTCTGGGCTTTGCTTAGGCCGAGGAGAGCCCGTCATTTAGATATTTAAATTATTTTAATAATCCTTCATAGAAGGTCATGAAATATTTATTAGCAACCTGTGGGGCCGACTAGCAACGCTCCAAGAAAAATACAGATTTAGGCAATTTCATGAAGTATGTATTCTACAACCAGAGAGGCTGGAATAACTCTTTAAGCCAAGCCATGAATAGGTTTTATGATGCATTTTATAGAAAATTACAATCGCATAATTAAGCCTCAGTAATAACCCTCCAGCCGCTCCCTGATTAAGGCCACGCAGCTCCGGCCGCAGGGAGCTCGGAGGGACGGAGGACGGCCCCGCGGAGGGGTCCCCGCTGGTGCTGCGGGGCAAGAAGGGAGCCACTGGGAGCAAACCAGGAGCAGGCAGAGCTGTGTATTCCACAAGGCCGAGAACACCCTGGGTCTCCCCTGCCGAGGGAACGATAGGAACCCTCCCACTCCACCTTCCAGGTATCCAAGGCGGTGTTTTGTTTGGTGTTATTTTTTGTTTGGTGTTTTTAAAAGCAATCTCGGCAGGGGCCCAGGGAAAGCCTCATTTCCATAACCACAACCTGAGCTCGTCTGTCATTTTAACAGTGTGCTGTGCCGAAAGTCAGCGTGAGACCAAAGCACCGGAAGATAAAGGGATAGAAAACAACACGGGGCTGAGCCACGGCAGCAGGGTGGCATTTCAGAGCAATGGGAAGATACCTTCCCTCAGCTGTGTCCGCACAGTGCCCCGGGCAGGCAGCTTCCACTGCCCCAGCACCAGGCCTTGCGGAGGTACTAGGGCTCGTTCCACTGCATGGAAGTATCAGAAAGGAAAGGACACGCTCTTCTTGGTCTGCTGTTCTGCCCTAAATTAACTTTTAATACGGAACAGAATGTCACATTTGCTTCTCCCCGTAATCTAAAAATTTCTCCTTATGCAGCAGCAATAAGAAGGGCTTTTAAAAATTAAATAGAGCTAAAAACCACGCTCGGGTATATTTCATGGCTATAAAAAAGCATCTTAAATGTAGAGTTAAAAAGGTGTTTCAAGTGTTGTCATCAAAGTAAGGAGAAAATGGAAGGAAAATAGGATTAAAAAAACCTGCACATTTCCTTCAAAATCAGCCTCATGAGTCAGAGCACACAACCCTTTTTGCAGCTACGAGGATCCTGCATTTAACTCCGGCCAGCGCTGCATCCCGTTTGTTTGTTGAAGCTAACATGGCAATTATCAGGCAGGCGCTGCCCCGCGGCGCTCTGCTGCGATACTCGCCCGCTCTCCCACTCTCGGGGGCCGGCATTCCTTCCTCAAAGCAAGCGCGCAGATCTGGTCAAGGCCTTTAGATGCTAACAGCAAACACGACGCAGATACAAAACCAAAGCCCTGGAATACCTGGGAAGCTCAGTGCAGTTATCGGGCAGAGCCTCACCGCACCATCAGTGCCTCCCAAGCCACGCCGGGGCGCAGGGGACATCACAGCAGCGCTGGCACCGAACCTGCTGCGCACAGGACAGTGGGAAAAGCTGCTCCTCGTGTGGGAAACGGCACCAGCCTCTTCCCTCGCCAGCACTCATTTACTAGATGAAGGCTTTATGATTAGTTAACAACAGTATTTTTAACTGCTCCAGGGCTGCCGAGGAGGGGAGCGCTCAAAGGTCCCGACACGGCCGCTGGCTGCAGCCCTCGCCACACGGTCAGCATTTAATCCAGCATCTCTTTGCAGGCCAGGTTTATTTTTATGTCTGTTTCCTAACAGCACAAATTAAGGGCGTTTGAAAACACAAACGGAGTATTTGCTGTGACTAAAGTTAGAACACAGCCCTGTAAAAGCCACCAAGAGCGCCTGGGAAGGATGCCGTGGGCAGCACCCAGAGCCACTTTCGGAGTGTTTGGAGGCTTGCTCTGTGCCAGCACGAGGTCCCTTTCGGTCATTAAGCCACACTGCAGCTACAAAGCACATGAAGAGCCGCAACCAGGAGATCTCGCCAGCTCTGGAAGGGAAAGCTCAAATTCAAGGATGAATCTGGGAATATTTTTTTCAGAGGAAGCTTCATGAACATCTGTATCTAATGCAAGCACGAGGCTCGTGCCTGAGCTGGCCCTTCTGGGCAGGCCTCGGCTTCACGAGCCCCACAAACCTTCCAGCAGGAGCGAGACTGCACAGAGCAAAAGCCTGGGACGGTGAAGAACTACAGCAAAGCAGAAAAGCTTTCTGCTGGTACTGCCTGTGCACTAACCCAGGCAGGTTCCCCAGCACGCATTCGGTTTTTGTGCACACTGGCCTACATTAAGATGGGGTTACATCCACGCAGTTACTGCAAAACCAAAAAAAACCCTTCCAAGTTTAGATAGGACTCCACCACCTCCCAGCTAGTAGCTTACCCTCCCCGTCCTCATCTTCCCACTAACATTCCAAATCTTGATTTTGCTTATATATTAAAAAAAGGCCACAAAAGACTCATCAGCACGATCCAATACACATAAACTTGTGTGTTTTCAACAAAGCAAACCTCTGGGTTCTGATGACAAACCTTCACAGCTGGCAGGCACTGGCTGCCATGCAGCGGAGTGCTGGAGATGTCGCAGCGGTTGCTGAAGGCTAAAACATCAGATGACACATCACGCTGCTGCTCAGTGCCCCGTGGTGTTTCTTCCTTTGTTTTATTATTTTCACTTAGTGAACCACAAAGTTTATTTTCCTAAGTTTCTGCAACAACTCTTAAAGCGATACCCTTCAGCTCACCGTTTTTTCATCAAAATCCTCCAAGCATCTCAGATCTTTCCCACCAGGCCTCAAACCAAGATTCCAGTTGTAAATCAAGCAAAGGAAGCGCCAAGCTACCTCTCACCTTAAACCAAAAGGGTAACAACAAAAACATCCTGGGCTGGTTGCCTGAAGCAAACAAAACACCCATGTCAGAGCTGTAAAGCACTAGCAGCATATGTAAATGAACATATCCTACCACGAGAAGCCTCCTTCCCTGAAGTGAAGTGCAACTGAGCAGTGTCGAGATGCAAATTACCCAGCAGAGAGTTTAGGGACATGAAGGAAACATAAGGACTCGGCGTCTGGATGCGCTCTGATTTGAGTACTTGCAAACTAAAACAACTCAAGAATTCAAACGAAGAAGCCTTTATTTCAAAACAAACCCCAAAAAAAGCCGCCAGCGTTCCATTCGGTTAGTAGTACGGATGATGCAACTGCAAGGAGGAGCCAGGATGCCCTGAGGCCCCGAATTCTGCTGTAACTACAGAGAAGGCAGAGCGGCGACAGCCGAGCTGCTCCGGCCGTTCCTGGAGCACGGCGTGGACCACGTCCAGCAGCCACGTGGCCAGAACGCAGCGCTACGGCAGGCTGAAGGTGTGCTGCAATGGGAAACCGCAACGGGAAAGGCTTGGCCGGGCTTTTTGAACAGAAAAGCTCCAGCAGACAGCAGCAATCTGCCCCCGGGAGCCCAGCACCACGAGGGTGCCCAGAGCTCAGACATGCTAATGTGATTCCAAATGCTTCCACTGCCAGTTAATTGATTAAACGGAGAATTATCTCTGGTTTCAATAGGTTCCTTAGCCCAGACTTCTTCGTTAGGAAGCGGTTACCAAACTACCGTGGAGGGCTGGATTAAGAACAGGAGAGATGATGATGAACTCTCTGCTGCCTTTGAAAGAAATCAGATCAAGTTTGCAGCAGGCAGCCTGCCCACGGAACTGGCGAGCTGGGAACACTTCCTGCACTAAATATAATGGTAACCATCATTTCTGACCTACACTGATGTGAATTTGCAAATGACTAGTAACATACAAAGCAGGAAGATAGGGCCTCAACTGACTGCTAATCTTCGCTAAATAATTACATTTACATATAAATGTAAACATACATACAAATTTACATCAATAAAAAGCTTTTAGCTGTAAAGCCCTGTCATCCCTTTTAAAAAATGAAGTCAAATTCCTAGTTAAAGAAAAGCCTGAATACTGTAGCGTATTTAATACCAACAGTGCAAAGTGACTTCGGCACACAGTATCACTCACTGGAAATTAACACGTGCTTTTTCCTCTCCTTTAGGAATCATTTGTATATTGAGACATCCAATCCAGCCAAATCAGCTAACGCACAGATCTAATTAAACAACCTGGAAACAGACTGAACTGTGCAACACACCAAGGGTGGGTTTTTCTGATTGTTTGTTTTAAGAGATCTGGCCTGAAATCTCATCAGTCCAGCACATGCCAGAATTAGTCCCTGCCTTTGTGTTGGGTGGAAACCGAACCTACAAATCATCCGACGGAACTCATGCTCGAGATGAACAAAACGCAGCTGCCTTCGTCTGCTAAATAACATTCTCTGCTTTCCACTATCAGGAGACAAACTGCAGGTGTAGTGCTCTTCAAGGCCAGGCACTACGACCTAAAATAGAAATACAAGTGGTTAAACTGAAAAAGTTATGTGCCTGTTTGCCTAAGCCAGGTGTGAAGATCTGGGAGCCCCTCAGATGGCGATGGGAGCACAGCAGGAGACCAGGGCTGTAAAACAGCAGAGCTGGAGCTCTGCTTCCCTGCTCCTCTGCCCTTCCAGGTGTCACAGCACTGCAGCAAGCAGAGACCTTTTGCCTGTGTGCTCCCACGTCTTTGGGCCTTGCCTCTGGCAGCACTTACACAGTGCTAAATCAAGCTCCCTTCACACTTGTCTCCCCTTAGAAGAACAGGATTGTTGGTTTTTTTTTGACCTTAGAGCACCCCGGCCTCCACAAGAGCGGTGGGTACGCCTGGAAGCCTCAGCAGCTGCCCCCAGAGCTCAGAGGCACTGCGGGCTCTGTAACTTCCCTCATCCCACCAAGACCTGTCTCACATCTAGGTGCCAACCACCCGATCCGGCTCCAGCAAGGACGCATTTGAGAGACAATTCACAGACCTGCTGCAGATGTGCAAGTCACAGCCAACGAGGCCTCGAGAAAAGGCAGGGCACTGGGACACTTCTGCTTCAAAGTATTAACTACTGAGTAACAGATGTATTTCAGCATCAATTTCTTTGGAAAGACTGGAAATAAACATGAAATAAATGCTTCTTCCATAGCTACGTGCAGGCTATGCCCACCTTCCCTGTGCCTGGGCCCGAACCGCCCACCTCCCAGGTGAGGTTCAGCAGCAGCTTGTGCTGGCCAGAGACCAACGGGATACAAAGCCCCCTGGCAGGACCCCTCCTTCATCCTGCCACCGCGCTGGGGTTCTGATCGGGGAAAAAACGAATGGTTTTATGGCCACTTTTTCTCAGCCAGATCCTTTTGATTCACCTGCTCTAGATGGGCTTCGCACAAAAGCTTATGCTGATGGCCATTAAGGTCAGGCACACTTTAACACCGTATATCCCAATTTTAGAACATGTTGATGCTGATCTGAAAGAACATTTTACACTTGCACCCTAATCATCGTTACGGCTTCTGACAGGTTTTAAATACAATAGTATTAACTGCAATTAATTCATTTGAAATTAATGTGGATATTGCAAGCACTTCAGCAAGATCTCCACTGCAATTCACCATTCATTACTGCACCATTATTTTTTAAGTGTTATCCATAAAGCAGGCTGCCAGTGCATTTGCATTTAGGTGACAGAAGTAGGAACGTAGAGGAACAATAAATTAGCAGAAAAATTAAGCAGAAGGAGGCTGGAGAATTACCACAGCCCAGGGTCTGAAGTTTTAACTCCCAATGACTTCAGGACCCGCAGCATCGCCGAGCTGCGCGCCCTGTCCCTCGCACGCGCGGCGCCCAGACCCCGACACGCTCACACCACTGCCTCAGCGCACCGCGTCCCGCACGGCGCTCGCTCCAGCTGGCTGGAAGATCAGCCATTAGCACATGGAAAACAAACAGTTGGTTTTCATCCAACACAGACGTTAAAAGAAGGCGGCGGATCCGGAAGGTAAGGCAGGAATAAAACGTATGAGACCATTAAATACGGCGCATAGCAGCATTCTCCTTGGGCTAAAAGGAAAAAAAAAAAAAGACTTGGATGCAGTTAACAGCCATTTTTAGAGCATTAATGACCTCAGGTGAAAACAAACTGGTCATTAAAAACACGTTTTAGGAGGATTAGCTATCATCAGAACATACAGGTTACTAAAACTGAAGCAGCTCCATATGGTTAATTTATAATTTCCAAGGTATTAATCAGTGAGCAAGTTCTGATGGGGAAAATGATAGTGTTCCAAGGTAAGACACAGAAGGCGAGATGCACGCGGCCTCCTCGGAGCAGCCCTAACTGGAGGCAGCGCTGGCAGAAGAGTTTCATTTTTCATTTCACTGGCTAAACTGAAAACAAAACAGAACCAAAAAACCAGGAGGATAAATTTGCTTATGATTAAACAAACGTGCTTTCAGTTTGTTGGCAAATTTTAAAAAAAGAATTTCATTTTGAGTCAATTCACATCATCTTGTTTTAACTGTAAATGGAAAAATACTGCGTGTCTTCCAGGTTATTTAACCCCTTCCCAGCCTTTTCTCTGCTAGGCCCACCTGTAAATAAGGAAGACGCATAAGAAAAAACCCAGAGGTTTGCTTTCAAAAAGAAGTCAGAGTTGTGGCTGTGATTTGTGTCTGCCCAGCTACTGACCTCCCCAGATCCACCGGTCTTTGTGCGGTCTGAAACACCCCTGATGATGGGCCTGAGGGGAACGACGGTGCTGAACCAGCCGTGGAAGATGTGAGTGGGCAGCACCCGGCGCCGGGCCTGGCTGGGACGCAGGCAGGCCAGAGATCGGTCCTGAGCCGGGGTTAAGAGCTGCAGTCCGGCCCCTGCCACCTCTTCATATCCAGAGGTGGGACAGGTGACACATCTAGATGCCCACAGTACAGAAAGCCCTGAGGGGCTACTGAAGGAGAAGAAAATCACCCTACAGCAGGCTCACCGCACTAATATTGACCTGACGCGTGCCCGTCACCAGACCCGTGAGAAGAGGCACACATCTCCTCACCAGGAGGAGGGGAACAGACATGAAAAGTAAATCACAGCAGTTTTTGTTCACTGCAAGACCAAAGCCATTTAAATAACAAATACATTGCTAAATACATACTCCCCAGAACCTAAAGTCATTAAAAACAAGTGTTGTTCTTATCACGGAAGCCTTTAGGGAGATTTTAGAAGTACACTTCTTCCTCATAAAATAACTGCATCACACTGTAAAACTTTATTAATATGATCGTACAGGGCTCTGCAGAGAGCCAACAACAGGTTTGAGACTTACATTTCTTCCCCAAAACAGCAGCATTATCAAATGAAACACACTTAAATTCTCCACAGCTGAATCTTTACTGATTTGTTAACTCTAGGTCTAAGAAACACATCTATCTTCACCGAATTTCCTCACATCACCACCTACGCACATCGCACTGTACATGTACAGGGCACAAATACGACGGCTGTCAAGGGGTCCAAAGAACCTCAGCAATTCAAAGGAGACCCCCAAAAGGTTTCTGAGATTAACTTCTCAGATTAAAGCAATCCTGCTCTGGAATCCAAGGGAAGGGTCTTCCCTGGCATCAGCATCTCCCCTGCATCTTCAGCACTGGAGACAGGGCTGAAGGAGGCGAGGCCGAGGTGAATCCTGCCCCAGCACAAACCAAAGCGAGCCTCTGGATGGTTCTAGACCCATCTTTTATTCCAGTCCACTCAACCTCTTAGCTTGATCTTTTTGTCAAAAAAGTACAAAAACCAACCGTTTCCAAAAATGCAGAAAGGCCGAAATCCAAACCTAAATTCAGCTTAAATCTGTGCTTTATTAAGGCCTGAATTATGCAATTATTTGGGAAAAAGAGGGGCTAATCTCTTTCCAAGGTCCTTTCAGGTTTTCCATACCAACACAAGACGAATGATTTACATGTGCCAGATGTATCCTGTGTATTCAACTGGGAAGGCAGTTCCACTTTTTAAACCACACACATGCAAAAAACCACCACCACCACCACCCAGCAGACAAATCGCTGCCTCCGAGTGCCTGTTTCTGCAGCTAAATGGGAGTACAGGATGTCCATGTCCCAAGAAGGTGTTGTGCCAACATCCCTTAGAGCTACATCAAATATAATTTTCAAACCAATTAGCTCAAAAAGCATCAACACCAAAGCAATGCCTTCCACATTCTAATTACTAGGCCATCCTATTCAATTCTTAATGAGAGAAGAGACAAAGGCAGTATATGTATTAGGGTCTACTTCAAGAATTCTTTTTCTTTTAGCAAACAGATCCTCTTTTGTTCTGGTTAAACACCAATTACTCCGTTCTCTCTAACATGCAAATCAGCTGAAAATAGGGCATGATGTATCTCGATCCTGCACCACTACAAGTTTGAATGAAGGGGGAAAATAAAGCAACCCTCTAGGGGTTTTCAATTCCAAGTACTTTGTACTCTGATAAAGCTCTTTTCAAAGAGCTTTTTGTATTATCTACGGCAGCTCCCATAAGCAGCGATTTTGCCATTATGCCAAAAGAAATAGCACATTTAAGGTGTACAATATAAGCAAGGGAAGTAAAAGTAGCCAACAAAGCTGTTTACATGTAGCTTTTAGGTGTTCCATCCCCGCTGCAAACAGCACAACTCAGAGGCACGATGAGTACTGCTACACCTAGGGAGCCAGTTACCGCGGTAAGGCGAGCGCGGCGGGTGGGAATGCAGACGTCCCGCACGTCCGGACAGCCCGAGCATGGACAACTCGAGCACCACGGGGGACATCGCAGGACCAGCCCTGACGAGAGGCGGCCTCCCCAGTCAGGCCGAAGGCTCGGCCCCGTCCTCGGCTCCTGCACACACTCCACTGGGCCCTGCTGGCACCACCTGCTCCGCTCACTTTCTGCCAGACGTTTTAAGGTAAGCCTCTGCAGTTTTGGAGTCGGCTCATTTAGCACACCCGTTGGCTTCAGCAGTTTCAAGTGCCGATACCTCGGAGTCCCTCTGGCAGCGCCTGGAAGGCGGCCACTGCTCCTGAGCTGTCACCTCCACAACCAGCGGCCATGCCCAAAGGGTCAGCCTGAGGATTTACTCTGCAATCCAAACCCGGAGCTGTTTTCACACCTTTGGTCACTCGTTTCTAATTGATAGCTTTTGTGTGCTGCTCTCTCCTTGCGAACGCCCCAAGCAGTGGCCGTGACCTTCAGGACTGTTACTTACAGACACGTGCATTTCTGTACAGAAAGATGTTTTACAAATGGAAGTGATCTCTGTAAAACAACCCCAGTCCTAACTTTGCAGCTGAGTTCAGGAGGCTGAATTGTGCCAGACAGCGTCCCTGCACTGACCAGGTGTGTAAAAGGGTTCAAATTTCTTCCCCCACAGAACTTTTTGATCTCCTTTTAGGGAGAAAAGGGGGAAAAAAGAGCATCTGTTTTGTACAATGCACAGAACAGTGTATCATGGGGCAGACATGACACCAGATTCCCAGCCTAAGAAGAAGTGGTACAGAAACTTTTGACTCTGACCAGCTTCCCTAGGTCTAACATAAAGCAGCATGAGCAGTCCACGGGTGACTCCCTTCAGGTGTCAGGAACATCCCAGAAACCAGAGGCAGAAGGCCAAAGCATCACAGGAGGAAGCAGCGGCTTTAACTGATTATCCCACGCTACGTCCTTTGTGGTGTCACTTGGTTACACTGAACACAACCACACAAATAATTTTAAAAACGCCTTAGAAGGGGAAGAAACTTGTCATTAGAAGTTTACTGAAGAGCAAACTGACACAAAGCCAGCTCATTGGGATCCACTCGGCCTGATGACTTCCACACGGCTGCTGGCAGACACCGGCATGCCTCAGAAGGCCGGCCCTTCTTCCACGTCCCTCGTGCGCCTTCCCAGACACACGTCCGTCGAAGGAAGGCTGTGCACACAGAAACACGCTGGCATTGAAGGACATCTACAGGTGCAAGGTATGTGTATTACGGAAAGAAAGGTCTCCACAGAAGTCTATAGACTGCCAGCCCTGCATTCCACAGGAGGATACAGAATTAGTTGGCTACAATTAGGGTGTCTAACGAGTGTTTGCACTGCCAGAGCACAGCACTTGAATATTCTGTGTAAAATTGTAATTTATATAACGCAGTTTACATGCTTAAACATAAATTAAACACACTTTAATAAATACCTTCTATACACAGGCAAAAATCACCCCTGCTGTTTTTTTGAAGTACGTACACACAAAACATACAAAACCAGCCCATTTCAAGGAGAAAGACCCTAGAGTATTTCTCATTTACAAATTCAGCCAAAAAACACAGCATATTAGTCTCTTCTGCCAAACATTATACACAATCTTCCAAAAAAGTTTTCATCTGTTCTGTTG
The DNA here is from genome assembly GCF_011077185.1 of Oxyura jamaicensis. Taxonomy (NCBI): domain Eukaryota; kingdom Metazoa; phylum Chordata; class Aves; order Anseriformes; family Anatidae; genus Oxyura; species Oxyura jamaicensis. Next base: position 10,306,661 of record NC_048911.1, read on the forward strand.
GCCTTTAATATATTTTTTGATTTATGTCATTTTGAATTTTTTTCCTTCTGTAGCTTAAGAGAAAACAAGCATTCTTCTGATTCCAGATTCAGGATTTCTTTAAAGAGAAACCAGAAGTAATAAATCTGAAGCGTCGCGCTGCTACCGTATCACACAAGCGAGCAGTATTACAGCATGTGTTGACTACAGCTTCTAAGCAAAAAAAAAAAGACGTATTAAGTAACTACTTTCTTACATTACATATTCTTTTTCTTGCCTGAAGAGTGCTCCTCCTCAAGTTTTCACTGGGATGTTCTTCATGCCCCAGTATTATACACACGGAGCAAGCTGCTAGGTCCCAGGCTCTCCCACCTCCTCCTCTCCACATCAGCACGCTGTAAAACCGTAGGGGCAAGACCAAGGGGTACCCTTGGCCTGGGAAGCACTAACAGCTCTCAAATCTGTTTCATGGTTGCCACAGCCAAAATAAGCTACCAGTGTGCTATTTCTTTTACAGTTTCTATGCCAAACTTACTGCAAGTTAGAGACAAGACAAAGCGTGGGAGAGCAACAGGGTACAACGAGCTCCTTGTCAATGGGAAAATGAAACTGGCGTTACTGCTTGTACTTCTTACAAGGACAAAGTCAGTTTCTTGCTGAAAGTTCCCATGTCAGCTCAAAGCTGTACAGCAGGCAGCATCATTACAGGCTCCCCATCTTTCTGAAGGGAGCACTGCTGCTATAACCAGGGGACAAGGTCCAAGCTGAGAAAAGACCTGGGACGCTGGGAGGTGAGAGCTGACCAAGCACATGAGCAGCTCCCCCGGAGCTGACTACCCTGTGCTTAAAGCAAGGCTTAAGCATGGTGCTAAATCACCAGAGTCTCTAGTCTCTGCGAGCTGCACCTCCTCCCTTTCTCCCAGGAGAGCAGGCTCCCTAAGCCAGCTCCAGTCCTGGCCACTTGACCATACTACGGCCAAACGTTGAGCGCTACGTACCCTGCCCAAGTACCAGAACTCGGTATCAAAAATCAACTGCGCTAAGCAACAATACTCTTCTTTTGGGTCAGTCTGAAAGGGGAAGGAGGGTAGCCTGAGAGAAGCCTGAAAATGGAAGAGAAAATGAGCAGTAAACTATGTAATGTAATAAAAATGGCAGTTAGTCTACTGAGTACATAGATACCGGGTTTATTTCAGTTTACTACCAAGAACGAAGGATAACTGCAGGGCACTGTAAAACATTCATTCCTTTGCATTAATTGCTGTTAGAGTCATGGTTTAGTATGTTACACCAGCCTCAGCTTGCTTTAATTCTTTATCCTATTTGCTTTGGCTAGGATGCTTAAAAAAAAAAAAGAAAATGCTTTTAGTGATTATTTGAGGTCCATGTCACCAGGTATGACAAGGACATCAGCAAGACACACAACAGGTCGGTCCTGAGAAGAGCCCCTCGCACACAGCACCGCTGCAGACTGTTCCAGCATCGGGCAGAAGATCTGCAAGCCAGCTCTCATGGAGACGCAAGCGAGCACACGTCGCAGGAGAGCAGAGCACCATACCTGCGCCTGCGGTACCCGGCTCCACGCCGACCCTTTCCGCTGCCCTTGAAGGCGTGCACAGGCCTGGACACGCGTGCTGGGGCAGAAGGAAACAGCCAAGTGCCGGCACGAGCAGCAGGCGCTGGCGCCACCGCAGCACCAGGAGCAGGGTCGCCGAGCTGCAGCACGTGCTGCCTCCAAGCCTCAACACGCACCCCCAGCACAGGGAGGACGGTGGCAGTAAGGCCCCATAAGGAATACCTGAATTTAAAACCACCACCACAAAAAAAAAAAGACCACCACATGACAGCAAACCGCAAGCACACACAATACCCTGACCACCACGTACAGGCAGAGCTGACCGCAGCACCCTGGCTTCAGAAGTGACTGACAGCAGCCAGGCCGCCCCTTGCTCCTGGGGAGGAAACACGCAGCCTCCAGGCCTCGGGAGAGAAAGCCCAGGCACACAAACGCCAAGTAACCTGCTTTAAAAAAAAAATCGGCAGCGGAAAGCCTGCTAAATTTTAATCATGAGTTATGAAGGCCCACTACAATACACAAGAGCTGGCATGGATGTTGCAAATCTGTGCTGCCAAACTCCAGCAAGTCTCATTACCAAGTAATCGGAAAACAAAGCTTGGCCGTCCTCTCTTGCTGAGGCCAGCCCGGGGCCCTCACATGTCCTCCTCCCCAGAGGGCCCAGGGTGACCGCACGGCCTTCCTTGCGACGGCTTTCAGCAGAAGAGGGGCCCTCTGACCACCTCGAGGCAGGTATTTGAATGGTGCCGACGTGTGGCCATCCAACTGAGCGTGTTGCCTACTCCTGAACTCATGGAAAAAATAATTCACATACAGCCTCACGCCTGAGTTAATTCAGGGTACAAAATTATACAGATTATTACTTAATAACTGCATTATATTTACCGACACGCAAACCATTAAGAACCAGAAAAGCACTAAAATAACCTAAATGAAAAAAGTAAAAGCTTTTACAAAGCCATAAAAGCTAAGTCACAATTCCACGTGGAAGCAGAAGTTGGCTACCTCGAGACCAGAATTACAACGCACATTCGTTTCGTATCCTGTTATAAGGATGGTATCTCCAAACGCTTTATGATGTTAAATAACACACAGCTGCACAGTTTAACGAGCAACAGGGAAAAGCTCTACGAGGAAGTAAAAAGAAAAGATAGGGAAGCATCTGATTTTCAAGTGAAAGTTAGTGGAATGAAACAGCAATGAAGCAAGCATTATACAGGGAAATCGTTCAAGATGGCAGGGTCTTCTAAGGTAAAGGCTCCGGGAGAGCAGAGCAACAGCGGAGGCAGATTCGCTCAGTGGGTGGTTAAAACCACATGGGTGTTTTGAACTTTCCGTAACAGATGACATCTTGGTTAAATGACTGGGTTCTGGAAAACAAGAGCTTCAGACCCGGCTTCACCACACACCTCCCGCATGACCTCAGGCAAATCTCTCCACCTTCCCTTAGATTTCATCTCCCCCTCTTCTAAGAGGGTTGATGTCGAGTCCTTCCCCCCAGACAGCCCCTGCCAATTCCCTTTGCCTTCAAGATCTCTGCAGCACAATGCACACGTGTGGACAGCAAGGTCCCATGCCTGGCAGCTGATACGTAGCAGGCGAGAAGGAAAGGAAAAAGACAGCATCTCTTCAGGGCAAAAACGAGCCTCAGGTTTCATCTTTGTGAGTGCTCTAAGTCAGACAGACTTCCAGCAGAATCTCCTGCAACTAAGTCATCCAGAAAACGATGTCAGCGCTCAGCAGTGTTACGGGACTGACGGCGTACCGAGGGCCTCATTTACAGTACGTAGCTCCTACACTGCTCGTGCTCCGCAAGGAGCTGGAACCCTGGCGTCCACCCTCTTCAGTTATTATTCAACAACAAACGAGGACTATATTTAGAACTTTTTCCATGGAGCAGCAGTATCCAAGGGCTATTGAGCCAAGAGGCACTCAAAGGTTAAACAAGCCTATCAGGCCCTGTCCTGGTCCCAAGTCTGTCTGCAGGTTACATCGCAGCCATCTCTTACACATGCCTCTAAGTTTTACAAAATGTTGCTGATCCAAGGAGTGACAGACGGCACCAGAAATTACCCTCTGGTGCCTCTGCCTCGGTAGCGACCTTACAATGCACGAGCACGCATACACAAGTACTTTGACTTATTTGAAAGGCTTGGCTAGCAGAGATGAATTCAGTGCATTAAACAATCTCGGGAAAAAAAAAAATGAAATCCTACTTTTTCTCTCAGCTATTCAGTCAGCACTCCAGCTCCTCAAGCTGCTCTGAACACCACACATTCCTCATTCTTTTATTTTGCCTGTATTTTAGGAAACAACTGTTAGATCATGTAGAGATTTACATTTCGTTCTCTGCAAGGAAGTATGGCCTAGCTACAGAAACAAACAGAACAACTCCTAGCTCCACTGGAGCCGTGTGCAGTCTTCAGGAAATTAAAACTACTTCCACCACTAGTCATCAGCAGGGCTTGAAAACTGGGACTTCCAGCTCTTGACACAACACCCCATCACTTGAGCTACAAGAGCAGCACGACTGCCTCGCAGTGGGAGTACGCTGCTGGCCACATACAGAAGCCTCGTGGGAGGCGGGGGTCTAACACAGCACAGCTCACAAGCGTTAGGACAATTTCTCTGTGCATCAGTCTTCTACCTCCCGCTGCCTTCAAAAGGAGAGGGCTTCGTTACTTCTCTTCCAGAGATGATGCAAGGTTTAAACTGTGTTTGTAAAGCCTTCTCGCACGCTGCGGTAACCAACACGAAGACGCCTGAGAGTTCAAGATAAATGCAACAATTGTGGTCTGCTGGACTGGAGTGACAGATAAACCAGTTTGATCACGTTGATCAAAAAAAATCCACCTTGCTAAACAGTCCAGGCTAGAAAGGCCGTCTGGACCAACCAGTAACTTCAGTGGCTTAAATTGCTGATTACGTTTCCTCCCAAGCTCTTACGAAACATGACCAGCAGGGTTGGCAGACTCAGCACACAAGGACAAAGAAACAGCAGGCATGTAAGCACCAATATTTATGTAATGGATGTCATGTTCACACCACAATGAAATCATTGTCTTCCACAGGGGTTGGTACGTTTGCAGCATTTGTTTGTTATTTCTAAAGATGCAGGAGGCAAAGTAGTTAAAAATAAAGAGGCCACTACATGCAAAATTAATCTTTACCTGCCTCCACTGCTGTAAGTGACTTGGAAGGATTATAGCGCGCTCCCCAAGCTGAGAGCACCTTTGTTAACAAACGACTCCTCCAGAGGCGGCAGAGGGTAGACCACCAATACAGGTCAGCTAGCAAGCTTTATCGGCTTTCCTTCCTCCCAGTGGCTGCCCCTGCACTGGCTTCACCGGGTGGCAGCTCTGCCCGCGCACGAGAGCGCAGGGATGGGCGCCCTGCAGGAGAGCTCCCACAGCCCAGCACAGGGGGCACTGCTTGCGAAGCAGGCACAGCAAAGCCCCACCTGCCTCACGGCCTCGCCGAAGCCCATGGTTAGAGTGGAAGGAACAGAGTTTGAAATGCATCTCGTTCCTTGCGTGAGGAGACAGCAGGGAGGGGTCCTCCAAAACGCAACCCGTGGTAGCGACAGTTGTTAAATGCTTACCAACGTATTACGTGCAGCACAGCTTTAATGCTGTATATGCAAAATACAGCCCTGAAGAACGAGAAGAGGCACACAGTAAACATGTCATTTCTTCCCCAGATAGCAATGGATGGGAGGTTTGTACTTGGCTAGCGGCAGAGCAGCAGCTTTGGCATTACTTACCAAAGTGCATCATAGAAATCAAGTGTCAAAGAAAACTTAAAGCACTGAACTGTACTTGACATCTCCGAAGAGGAGTCATTCAGCTCTCAGATTCATGACTTGCAGTACAAATTCAGAGAGGTCGGCCTAGAAAACCCTCTTTAAAGTTGGGATTATAAACATACGTTGGTTTAGACACAGAAGCCTCACGTTAGTCTAAGAGGCCACCGAGGGATGGCTTCTGGCAGCCCTCCCAAGTGACAGCACCACACCTCGTTCACCTATCTGAGAAACAGGAGCAGCACCTTCCTATCTCCCAGCGCCTTCTGAAGATTCATGTTTCTAAATCGGGACAGCCCTCTTTGTGCCGCCTCGAGCAGAAGGGGACAAAGCAGATGGCCACCGCAAAATTCACCAATTCAAGGAATCCTCATTACAGGTGCAACAGTTGAGAACTGTTTTTTTCAGAGATACGAGGATTAAGGATACAAGGATACAGCTACCCACTCTGTTCACTAGAAGTGTCTAAACCATGTCAGCTGTACGTGAAGCGGCTTGCGGCACTGCAGACAACTGGCAGGGTAACAAACTGTCACCTAGGTGACAAAATAATGACCCTCCTGTGAGGCTCTTGCAGTGTCTCCTGGCCATAATTGGACACTGCTGTTCAAAACGCTAAGCGTGGGAGGGAACGAGATGGTACGGTCATGGCTTTGGACAGGCTGCAAGCTAACCTTGGGCTCAGCAGGCTGGAGGGGCCTGCTGCAGGGCGCTGTGCTCCAGCGATGCGGCGGGGCTGCAGCGCACCGGGTGGCACCAAGCGGCTGCTGCTGCACGGAGAGCGAGCACGCCTCGAGCGCTCTGCCCAGGGCAGGCAGGGCCGTGCCCAGCGTCCGCAGGTGGAACTCACCGAGCTCCTTGAGAACCTGGGGGAAAAACGGTCTTCAAGAAAGCAGAGGATAGCTGGCGTACCCGCAACTGCCACAGCTCAGGAACCTCACCACCACGTCCTGCGCAAACAGCTCCGCGAAGGGGGAGCCGTTCCCAGCATCTGCCTTGGGAAGGGCACAAAGTGCCTCCCCGCTGCTCGGGGGGCTGCACAGGACCTGCTACCCAAGACTTCCTTACCACACTGAGAGGAAGAAAACACGGCACACAATTCATCTCTTTGAAAGAATCAGGTTTAGGTACACAAGATGAATGTGTAGCAAACCCGTGTCTTCACTCCAGGCCCGTTAGACCAGCCGTAACAACCCCAAGTGCTGAAAGGCAGTGGTTAAAGCAACAGAAAGCACACGCCCAAACCCCTGCTCTCCACAAAGCCCTCCAGCAGCCGGTGCCTGACTCCTGCCACACACATTGGAGTTAATCTAAGGAGATAAGCCACCACACCTAACGAGGAATGCTTGACCAAGTGGGCTAGGCATGCTATCTCCAGCTGAGCAAGCTTCAGACGAGCGACGAAACGAAAGCCCCCAAAGCCAAGTTCATCGCCGTTAACCCGGGCCGCAGCGGCACAGCCACCACGCTGGGCAGTGCCTGCCTCAGAAAGCACAGGAAAGGCGAGTTTCCTCGTGCCGGGGGTGGTAGAGTCATGTCAGGCAAGGAGGAGAGAACGGAAGTGCAGAAATAACAATACTAAATAATACGGTATTTTAGAATAAAAATGTCACTTTCTGCAGCTTCACTAGAGCAGCATTTCAGAAGTGGGGCGGTTGCTTTTCACAATCCTCTGCTGCTCATCACAAATCCATAATAAGTATTAGACACAGGCAAAGAAAAAGCATTTGCTTAATGGAAACACTGCAGGTCAGGACCAGGAAAGACCCAGGAAAAGCAAGTACTCATTTCTGTTCCTGGCTTTCTCCTGTACATCAGCTCCTCAACAGACAGGAATAGTTTCCATTGTGTTTCCCCACAAATTCTACTTTGATCGTTCAGATAAACATTTGTTGCCTTTCCCCTGAAACAAGAATAAACCTTTCTGTTCATGCTCATACCAAACCCAAATGTCTGAGAAATGAAGGCAGAGAATAGAAAATATTTATATACCCAGGAGTAGATACGGCTCCTTGCAGCCATGGGGGTAATGTAACAATAGGGGTTACATCAGACATTTGGGGAGGCAAGCTATAGCTTGAAGTAAGCCATGGAAGCCCAACGTAACTCAAGATGAAATGGAAATCACCCTCTGACTAAGAGGTTTAACCGAGATTAAAATGGCAAAAAAAAAAAAAAAAAAGTATTGCTCAGCTCATCTTGCAATTCTCCTTTCAAGTCCTATCACATCTGCACTGGCACACGGCACATACCACGAGACAGGCCCCAGCCAGGTGAGCTAAGGGAAGATAAAAGCAGATGCAGGAGGAAAAAAGGCCACGGGTACAAAGACTTCCTGCGTTCAGCTCAAGCGAAGATTAGACATACAATGCTGGGAGGGCTGCACTTCGCTCTGTAACGAAGGCACATTTCCCAACTAACTCTAGAGAAGAGTGTTTTGTTTGTCAGGAGATGACAAAAGGTTAGCTCCTTTTGATCTTTACCCTCCCGGACAGGATTTTTCAAGTGATTTTCTTTGGTGAACTACAGCTGTAGCCGTGAACTACGCAAGATACCAGGTGGGCACGGAGGAGAAGGATACCGTATGGTGTTTCTGAAAAAGGCTGTAGATGAAAATAGAAATAGGTGCCTTGCATTTCCTGTTTTCTTCAAACATTTCCTTTGGCAACTGGCAAGTTTGGTTTGTTCTTCTGCGACCACCCAGAGGCAGAGCTGAGACGTGATCCCTGGCCTCTAAGCCACCAGGCAACCCAACGAAAGGCAACGGAAAGAGCAAACTGAAAGGAGGCCACCAAAAGACGACAGCACAGGATTGACGTGTTCCTGCCATCGCAGTGGCAGGAGAGCAGCCCCCAAAGCAGTATTTTCTGTTCCCCCGTGACTGTCACCCACACCCCTCAGGAGGGCGGTGCGGGTACCACCCAGGACCCATCCGGGAGCTCGCACAGCGCTGCTCCAGGGGCCACGGGGCGCTGCAGCAGCGCAGGCTGCTGGCACCACGAGGACGCAGGTCTCTGCAACACTTGCTCAGAAAGGCCCCGGAGTAAACCCTGTGCAACACGAGCACACAGGTTGTCACTAGGTACCTAGCATGCATGACATGCCACTAAATGAAGGATAAGTGACACGTTTATACAGATTTCCTGCCTACCTCCTGTGACGATTCAGTAAACACTGGGAAATTTACATTTAACAAATCAGCATCTTAATTTTTAACCAGAACAGGTGTTCCAGCCTGGAAGGATCCTCTCGAAAGGCTGACTGAAGCCTTAATTCGTTACGTGCGCTCTTGAGGCGATGAGGCCAAAGTTTGCGGGTTCGGTATGCGGAAGGTGTGGCGGCAGCCAGGGCGAGCTGAACGCCCCCTGCAGCACCTCCCTGCTGCCAGCAGCTCGCTCACACGCCCAAGCTTTCATTTCTGAAGATGCATCTTTCAAAAAAAAAAAAAAGAAAATTAGCAATGCCTCAGCTATTCCGAAGCTCCAAAAAGAAGATTCGCTAAAGCAGGTAAGTCTGTTTTGTTTCTTTTTGAAAAGCTATTTTCTCAACCTTGCATTCAAATGGAAGATTTCGCTCCTGGAAAGTCCATCAAAAAAAAAAAAAAAAAACAAAACACAAACCATTAGAGCCAACTGCGGACAGCAGTAGCTACGATCAGACCACCCTTCAGAGAGAGTCAAAGCTTCTGAACCACCAGTTCCTGCAAGCCCCTGCAGTTACCCTGAAATACAGACATCGTTACCGTCTCTGGATTCTTCACAGCACCAAAGACTTTGCTCTGACAGAGCCTAACTGGCAGAGCTAGGCCAGTCCTCTGAGCCCAGAAGTCTAATTAGATGGAATAACAATCATAAAAGCCACAGAACACTCCAGCAAAGGCATTTTGGAAGAAAAGCAGCGAGATACATGTTGTATAACCTTCTGGACCCAAACCGCACATCCGAAAGTGGATGCATTTTTTCTTGATGACCACTGATTGGGAAGCCCACACAAAGGGAACGAAGCAGGACACATCTTCAGTGTTGCAAGAATAAAAAAAGTTATTGCACATCTAATGGAAAACCTTCAAATTATGAGGATGCTGGTAACAGTCAGAGGGACGCGCTTCTGTAAAATCCCGTTTAGCTGCAACATTCACACCAAATTGCAGATTTAATTAATTTTTTCCCACTCTTTGCTTTGCAGACAAATGCTCGGGTTTCAGAAGGGCAGCAGGACAACTCTGTCTTCAGACCTCGTCACGGGGCTGGCGGTCAGCGGGGGAGATCTGCCAGGAGGTGTCCTACCAGGCAGCCCCCAGGCCAGGCACCCTGAGCTTCTGCTGGGGGGGCCCAGGGCAGCAGCGTCCCACCGGCCTGGGGACACCGAGCACGGGGCTCAGGCGCCTGCTTCTGCTGCTGGCGCTGCTGCTAAAGCACCCAGCCATGCCCAAGCCCAGAGCCGCTCCTCACAAGCGATTAAACAGGAGCCAGATCAGGGCTAAGCGGTAATGGAAGCAAGATGGTGGCAATGCCAGAAGATACCAGTTCACATGAAAAACAATTAAACCTTTTTAGGTTACAAAGGAAACCTGGCTTCCAGTTCCTTTGGAGACCCCACTACGCTCCTCAGAAGCCAGAAAATGACTGTCCATGCCCCGATCCCTACTCGTGTGTACGGGGGGGTTTTACCCCCGGCCCCCACCAGAACAGGGCGTGCGCTGTTCCGGGCCGCATGTGCTGAAGCATTGCCTCCCATGTTCGTTACCTTGCAGCCAATTAGCGAGCTAGGGTTTACAGGAACATAAAAATTCACAAATCTCAGATACTGTGTAAATTTACATCCAATATGTTTGGAACATGTCAATAAAATATTTATCATTACATCGTGCCTCTCCCAACTGTTGTGTTTTCCTCTTGGCAGAGGTTAAGACGCCTCCCCCTCACCATCCTGTGCCTGTAGTACAGACACTTCCAAATCCGACTGCCAGTGGGGAACAGCAAGTTTGGTTCAGGAGCACACACTTTAAAATTAGACTTTCCGAGAACCATTCAGCTTAGGAGAGCAAGACTAAGTGTCTAATCTCCCCCTGCAATTCTTGACAATGTTCCTTTAGGGGGAAGAGAAACGCACTGCGAATCACTTTTTGTACTGCTTCCTATCACCAAAACCAATTCAGGACTTGGAAACCTGACTGATGCAATCAGAGCCCAACCTAATGGTAAGGCAATCCGTGTGGGTACAAACCGCCCGCCCCTCTGAGGGGCATTCTGGCAGCACTGATGCTCGACAGCCTGCTACGTGAATGCTACAGACACCCAGAAAGGCAGAGACCAGCAGATGAGGGTATACACACACAGCATCACACTCCCAACACCAGCCTCCTTCTCTACGACACCACTCAAAAAAAGCACGGAAACATCATGTTCGAGAAGCAGTGGAGGATTCACAAGGCGAACACGCACAGGGTACGTGCACGCCCAGAAAACAAAGCCACCCTAACCGCTCTCACAGCTGCTTTTTCCCTAAAGGACTCTAGTTTCTTTCCAAAGTGAACAAACTTCTCTGTGGCAGCATGATGGGATCCACACAATCACCTCTGGAGCCAAACACAACTGCTGCTTTCATGAGAAACTAAACGACCAGAAACAAAGGAAGCAAATACCCAGAGAAGGAATGGCAGGTAGGCAGCCTGTTTTAACTGGACACGTACAGCTCCGGCCTTCTTCCATTTTAACTGCCAGGAAACCCAAGAACGCTGGGGGCTCTCATCTTAGCCTTGCACTTGAGTGGCACCAGAATAAATATCCTTCACTTATCTCCTCTGGCTAATGTCATCACAAGATGGACAGGAGGAGAAGGGGACAAATACCAACCGCCTTCAGGTTCACTGCTTCCCAGACTCGGTTGGCTATGGGAAGAGACACATCCGTTCCTATTTGCTTCTTCAAGTAAGACTTACGCCTCTCCTCTATAAAAATATATTAAACAGATACATATATACACACATATTTTAAATCTGCCTGATACAACTTGAACCTAATTTTCTTTGGGCAATTTTCCTGAAAGAAAATAACAATAATAATAATAAGGGAGTGTCCTGCTGAGGTTAACCACTCATGCAGTAAAATAAGACGGAAGGCAAATGGCGTAAACCTACTTTGAATTCCGATGGTAAGCTGGGGGAGTATTAACTGTCAAACAGCCCGTGGCACTTACACTTCTCCCTCCCTTTGTTAACTGCTGCAAGCTTTTCCTATTCTACATAGGACTTCAAATACTTATGTAACAAAGCCTGAAAAACGAGAGGCAGATGAGCTGTCTTAGCCCAGAGGTAGGAGGTTAAAGTGACCTCAAATCATAAAGCCTAGTGTAATATTTAATCTTTGAAACTAGAAATGTTTAAAAAAAACAGTCACTATCGATCGGTTCTCCATGCCAGCAGCCTGCTGGCACAGCCTGCAGAGCGGAGGCACTCTGCTCCAAAGCAAAGCCAAAATCAGAGGCTTCATCTATGGAAGAGGAGGAGACCACGGCAGAGGAGTGACATCGTCCAAGTTCTCCTGGTCACAAATGCTACTTTTATTGTCTAGGGAGGAAGATTTGCTTCCATCTCTTCCGTTTCACGCTGGTTAGATGTGGATCTCCACTTGGCTCACGAATGCGTGCAGTAAGCAATGCCCCGGCAGCGCACCATCGCTGCTGCACCGCGCTGCAGCACGAAGAGTACAGCACCCACTGCTGATGCTGCTGAAGGCAGGAAGCAAGGACACAGAGGAGACTTTCTGCACTACCACCCCAAAATAAGGTCCCGTAGTCCTGCCAAACTCTGCGTTTTCACTAGCAAGCCTACATAAAGGAGGAGCCAAAGGTGTTCCTCACATTTCGTTAAAAGCAGTTCAGGAGCTTCCCTTCGGGTTTCATTAAAGCAGGCCTTTGTGCTGCTACTCGTTTAACCATGCTCCCCTCCTGATCCAGGAAGCAAACGTCTCTGCTGGGCTAGAGCTCATGCACGGAGGAACATCCCTAGGAAGCCAGGCAGGACGTCCACTCACATGGGCACGGCCAACGTCTCGGCAGAGACCTCGTCCCTCCTGGCTCCGTGAACAAGGGCTCCAAATCCCAAGGTCACTGATGTTTAGATCTTGCACATCCCCAGATCTCCCAGCAAACCAGGATTTCAGTAAACATGCAGATCAAGCATCCATTCTTAAACAAGAAGGCCATAAAAAACAACGGGCAGGAGGGCTTCACATCACACGGTCACACCAGCCACCGCAGCAGCATGGGCCTTCCTTCTCGTGGGAGCTCACCCTTCAGCACCACCAGGCCGACCTCGCAGGGCCGGGATTTGTCTCCTTTGAGTGCTCCAAACCCCAGAATCCCTCTTTGGGTTCTGACTGGCATGGCACAGACCCCCTGAACTTTTTAGGGGCGCATCTGAAATTTCTCAGGTTGAGCTGCCAAAACTAGAGCTGCTCAAAAAGATCTGCCCACGGTCTTCAGCAACTCGGCATGGTCCCCCAGGAGCCAGCGCTCCACCGGCGCTCAGTCTCACTGCGGGGACTGCTCCATGAAGGCAAAGCACATCATCCCCTCAGAAAGGGGTCTTCACTCTATTTCCAGAGGCTCAGCAGCAGCGATTGCTCCTAGCAGCAAGCACCTGCCCCTCCTCTTCCCAAGACACGACTCAAGGGAAACACTCAGCCACAGCAAGAGCGCTCCCAGTGCCTGAACCCACAGCCACCACCTCAGAGGGCACCCAAGGGTCCTCGGACCTCACCCCCAGGGAAAGAAAGGCTCAGCGCCTGGAAAAGGGAACGTGCCTCACTTTCCAACAGCAGTCCTGCTGGCTGGGAAGCCACTTTTAATCTGTAGGACGGTGGCTGCAAAACCACGCTCCAAAGATGCAGAGTAACAGCGATGGCATTAAAAACTACCTCGCCCCACAGACTTCATCCTCTGCTGGGGAGGAGACTGCAAGGACAGAAAACAACGTTAATACGTGCTTCAGAATCATTTTTCAGGGAAAGAAAGCTTCCTCTCCCCTCGCTATCACCTAAATATATCAAAGTGATGGAAATTGTATTGTGATGGATAGATCAGTCACTATGATATATCTGTTTATCACGTAAGTAGCTAATTGCAAACATTCCCATCTCCACCCTTCTTTAGATCCTGCTCCCGATCAACAAGGCTCCTCTAATCCTGCAATGACATCAGCAGGTGACCTCAAACAGGAGAGAGGCAACTCCTCCCCGTCCCCACCTGGCACCAGCGGCTCTTCGCCGCAGCCCTAAAACTCCCAGCCATTTCCCTGCGTTATGGATTAGATTGCCTGCAATCCTTTCCCAGGGAAAGTCTCAGAAGCGAAGAGATGTGACTGTGAAGTGCACCCGTCTGCAGCCGTTCAGCGTGACCAGGAGAGCCACGTTTCTTTCAGGAAGCTTCAGCACGCCCCAGGCCTGCATTACCTCACGCAGCCGTCACAGCCAGGTCTTCCCAGGAACCTAAAAACCACCGACCAAAAATACAGAGCTGCACAAACAACTCCACTTCCAGTTTTGTCCTCTTATGCGGTGACTTGCACACAGACTATCTGAAAATCTCAGATCCCAACAACTGAGGATAACTGGCAGCTGAACACAAAATATTTATCACCTCAAATCCCGCTCTGGTCAATAGAAGCTCAAAATAACTTCTGCCTTCCACCCTGCTCAGTGCCCTTGCAAACGGAGCCCGAATGACCTAATGTTGTCTCCCGAGGGATGGGTGAGGCCAGCCAGAAACACCAGCTGGAACCTTCAACGACGGCAAAGACAAAATCGTCTGCAAACAATTTCTGCGCTGACTTCAAGGCTCGGCCATCGCCCCATTACCAAGCAGGACAGAAAAGCCGCCTCGTACCGGGGATGCCCAAGCTATCCGCAGCCAGGTTTGGGGGAAAGGAGACCAGCTCGCGGGTCTGTGCATGTTCCTCCCCGTGCCCTCCGGCTGTAACTGCAGCTCCTCACCACCGCTGCAGTGCCAGCACATGAGATAAAGCCTCCTTCCAGATTGCACATGTGAAGGATCTCAGTGCCTTCTGACCAAATCAAAGTGTGGAGAAGAACAAGAACCAGAACATCGGCTGCTGGGGAAGCGTGCCAGTTGTTCCTGCGGTTCTCTGAGCAGGGAAAATGGGAAGAGGGCCGTGGCATGCTAAGACCTACCCCTTACTTTTTTAGCTTTCAACTCAGACCAAAACTCACTGCTCCGCAGGGAACAGAGGCTTCATGCTACGCACCTACACAACGCGCAGATCCTTTGCTGAAAAAAACTTCCTGGTTTTTGCCGTGGATTAGCACGTTTCAGCTTTAACTTCTGATGCTGGATTTTAGCAAGAGTTGCTACAGAACACAGAACTAAACACGAGGGGGAGGGAGAGGAGGCGGTTTGTTTGCACTCAGCCATAACGCGGCTCTCGAGCTCCCGAGGCAGTGACCTCCAGCCTGCCCCTCCGGGAGCAGAGAGCAAGTCTTTGTTTCCAGGGGATTTTCTTGAACTTCAAAGCACCTTCCTGCTGCCACACTCAGTTACAGATCCGAGAAGAAAAGAGACCCCCGAAAAGCTGTAAGTAGGCCTGCCACCGTTCTGATAGGCTCCCGTCAGCAGGGCACAAAGCGGCCTCGGAAGCACACCGGGCGTTTCCAAACCCGGCACTCACGGTATTCAAACACTGCTCGGGCACGACGGGGCTGTCACAGCCATCAGCTTCCGTGCCTTAGTTCTCTGCATCTGCACAAGGGGTCATAGCATCTCCCAGCAGCTGATGAAGTGATGCTTGTTGCTTTGAAGCTTAAGGACCCCAAGGTGCGCCCCAGGTCCCTCAGCAGCCCACGATCCAGCCTTCCCAGCATCGCTGCCCACCGCGTCCACCCGGGCACGGGAGGCCGGAGGAACCTGACGGGGTTTGCCCAGCAGGGCTGCTCGTCCCCACAGATTAATTGACCAAATCCTGCAGGCGATTCTTCAGAGAGGTCTGAAAGCACCTCCAGGTGAGCACATCGCTACGGGGAAACCACAGAGCACCTTTATTTACCCAGCACTAAGCGTTATTCATCCCCTTCCCGTGAAAGCTCCTAACAGTCCAAAACCAAGTAAAGCTACAGCACTCCTCGTACGTGAAAGCAGCTCTGAAAGCAGGAGTAGAAAGAGAGAACACACAAAACCACACAAAACTCTCGCTGAGGTCACTGTAGCAACTGGACTAACACAAAGAAAAGCTCGCTGAAACATTCACGTACATTTTTGGAAGCAGAATTTCTCCAGTCAAGTAAAGATGGAAAAAAAAAGCAAAACAGTGCCCCGTGAGACCACCCCTTTTCCATCTCCAAGACACTCAAAGAAGTTTAACTTTGCAGATAAGCCATTTCTTAGAGCTGTAGCTCCTTTTTTAAGCAGAGAAATAACAACAGAAATACACGGATTAGTTGTGTATTTTTTCCCCTTTCTCTACTATGATCTCTCTCTGGTCCCCAGCCCTTCCAAATCAGCTGAAAAAAATGAAGTCTGTGTCATATTTCTCCCTCGCTGAGCAGAGCTGGTAACACTCCGGAGCCTGCGCTGAATTCAGGTTGTGAAGAACAGAGCACCATTCATTACGTGTCTCCGCCACGGGCCCTCCCAAAAACCAAAGCCCGGTGCACGCACAAAGGCAAGCCGCCCCCTGCGGCAGAGCCACGCTCCCCATGCCACCGGCCGTGACTCGGAACCCCCGGGTGGGCTGCTGCCGTCCCACCACGGCGTTGACCATGTGAGGACGGTGGCTAGTGCTAGGAAGGCTGCTCAAGGACGCACAGGAGGCCAAGGACCCTCCGCTCGCCATCAGAAAGGTTCCAGGGAGGTGACCGCAAGCAGCCAGCCCCACGGAGCCCTCCGGCACAACCCCTGCGCTTTCTTTGCTTTTCTGAATTTCTGCTTTAAGAGGAAACATTTATGGTAAGTGTATTGCTCCCGATTACAATGGGAAAAGACTCCAGCTGGCAGGAAACCAAGCGCGGCAACACTAAAAAAACACCACTAGTCCTGGCAGCTAAGCACACCCACACCACGGGCGAGAGGATGAGAAAAATTGTCAGGGACTCGGCACCCCTCGCTGTCCTGACGGCACCGCAGCCTGCGGACGGCCCCTCCTCGGCCAAGCGGGGCCAGGACAGAGCCCAGGCCCTAGAGGACGGCGGGACCCCGCATTCCCTGCCCACGGCCCAGCTCTGCCTGCTGCCAGAGGCAGCGGAGCCAGCAGCACCCGCTTGAGGCCCTGCCGCGGTCACTGACCTGTCCCACCGCCGCTGGAAAGCCGCCCCTTGTCTAGGCAATGCTCTGACACAAACTAAGATTAATTGCACAGCTGTCCGAGGAAGCCTGCTTTAAATAATCCAGATGGAAGCCAATGCGGGTGATAAATTAAGAATAATAATCTATCCCCTATGACACGCAGGAAACGTGCTCACATCTTTCCTTTACACCTCTCTGTGTATCAGCGCGCACACTCGCTGCCTAAATCCTGACCTCGCTGGACGAGACCCTTCCTTGGAAGGATTCTCCTTCCCTCCCTTGGCTGGGAAGCGTTACAGCCCCGGGCTTGATAAGGTGAGGACTCAACAGGCAGCCTTGAAAGAAAGCCATGCTACTCAGGTGGATCTGCCCCAAACGGCCATTTCTAGGCTGTGGAAATAAAGAGACATCTAAAAGAGCTCATAATTGTCCCCAGAACTCGAAACGCCACTACAGCTGAAAGAAATTCAACCACCGCAATAGAAAAATCACCAGCCCCAAGTCCAACCGTTATTCTCCTCCCCCACGACACGCACGCGAAGTGCCCCCACAAGAGCCTTTACCAGAGGCTTGCATTTGGCAGGCGAGCCAGCAGCCCCGCCGCACCCCGTCAGCCTCGGATGGGCTCTCCCTCCCGCTCACCGCGGTGCAGGGCCCGCCCGCCCAAACCCACATCTCCAGCAAAAACCTCTCCGCTCATGGTGTGCTCCGCTACCTGAACTCGACCGTCATGTCATCCTGAACCAAAAAACGTTCTCAAACCACCATTTTGCAGGTTGTTTTATCCTTGGAGGAAAAGGAAGGCTTGGGAAGGTGGGAACAGAGGGGACACCCTGTGCCTCCCTCCACCTCAGGGCACAGGCAAGTCCTCGTTCCAAGTGACCAGAACTCAGTTTAAGGCTCTGCCACCAGCTCCGAGGGACAGGTCTGCATTGAGCTGGAGGTTTCACCCCGAAGCAGGGTGTGCATGCCCAGCACCTTCCAGGGCCAGGCTTCCACCTCACCATGCCGAAGCCCTCCTTGACTCCAGGCCACGAGCGGTACAGCCGAGGACTGTAATAATCCTGGCAGGAGCCGAACCGGCTTCCGCCGCTGATGGCTTTGGACAGCAGACAGAAAAACCCTGCAGAAGATTCGTGACGAAGGTCCCAGTCCATCAAAGCAACAGCAGTTAAAGCACATGGTTGGACTGACTTCACTGAACAGCCCTGGTGCTCGGCTTCCGCACAAACAAACCCTGGCAAAAGCGGGAGCTGTGTTCGATTTGGGCCCGGGAGGGCGCTCGCAGCAGCTCCCAGAACAAAACCAAGTCCTGTTATTTCTGTCAATTTCATCAGGACTGAGTCTATTATCCAAA
Organism: Oxyura jamaicensis; assembly: GCF_011077185.1. NCBI lineage: Eukaryota > Metazoa > Chordata > Aves > Anseriformes > Anatidae > Oxyura > Oxyura jamaicensis. The sequence continues at coordinate 10,324,670 of NC_048911.1, forward strand.
AAGCCTGTTTTAAGGGAAATGACGGAACTGAAAGGAGAATTCAAACACTATTTCAAACCCACTCGAGGGGCACCTGTGTGCAGATTCCAGGACTCCGTCACGACGCTGCCCAGCAGAGACAGGGGAACAAGCGTTAATCCAACTCAAGATGTACGCACAGCATAAATCTCCACATTCATTGTGCAGAGACAATAACATCTTCCCACAGCTTATAACTGTGCTTAAAATTCATTTATGTAAATTACAATAGCACACATATGATAAAATTGTTAAAGCAGAATGTGCCCTTTGCTCAAAACAAAAGGAGTGAAAAAACTGAGTTTTTAATAGTAATAAAAAATATCTATTTCCAGTTCAATTTATTTTAAAATATAAGCTCTCAATCATGCACTATTAATTTCCCCAATTTATTCTGAAGCCAAAGGCAACAAATTGCTGTTATGGAAGCAGTGACAAAACCACCATGTCAGAAAAAAGGGGGAAAAAAAGCATTAAGCAGTCAAATCTGATGAACAACGAGAACGAAGGAAAAGCCTGTGATTATGTGAACTGGCAAGCAGGAGTTACAGCACTAGAGAGAGAAGAAAGCGTTTAAAGCCTTCCCCTAAGAACGGGCATTGTAAGAGATATTCTGGGCTTAGGAAAAAAAGATCATTTGGAAGCTAATGCATTGCCCACCTTGTGGCTAGAGCACCGGGAAGCAGAATCCTTACGTGAACTAGAGGGGGGAAGAAAGAACTTTATTGTAGGAAATTTCATTCAACTGTGTTTCAAATGAAAATGCACAAAGCTCTGGAGATAATGCCAAGTTGTATGTGGTTCCAATGAGCCTCTAACTCCGAACTCCAGAGCCAGATATTAACTTACAACCCACTCACGGTATCGAAAATAGAAGCATGACGTAATTAGAGCATGTTTGCATCGGTCAACCATGTCCGAACGCAGGCAGCACACCGACTCCAGCCCCTTTGTGCCAGTTAACTCTTCTTTCAGAGCCCCAAGAACCCACCGACGTGCCCGGCCAGCAGCACGCACCGGCTGTGTCGGAGGCTGACACAAGCACCAAGCAGCCGCAGGAAGGCGCAGGGGGATGCGGCGAACCTGGCTGTGTCTGAGGAGGCAGCATGCAGGTGCAGCTTTCCCTTGCAGCCCGCCTCAGCAGTAGCAGCGCACATGAAGAACAACTCGCACGGTATTTCGTCCACATGGAACCACTTCCCTGCAAACTCTCACTCCAACTGCTCCGCACACAGTCATGCCCGGCATGCAGTTTTAAAACATCGAGTCAATGGCCCTGGCTCCCTATTGCTCACGGTACTGGAGGCACTGACAGAAGTGAAAGCCCAGCAACCAAGCCCAGACCCCGCTGAAACTCTTTCCCTGAAGTCACGTCTCTGTAGAACGAGGCACGTGGATGCACACCCAGGCACACACCTCCTCGTCCTGCCACCGATGCTCCGCAGACAGATTGGCACGGGGCAGATTAATAACGACAATTACGCTCACCAGATGCTAAGGAGACGCGTATCTGAGTCACTGACATGCTTGAAGACGAAAACATTTCCTGAAGTACCAGAGGAGGGAACATAATCAGAACTACAAGTACCAGAAGAGTTCGTACAGCACAAAAGGGCAAACACTGGACCCAGTTAGAAAACAATGCCACACTTTCTATGGGAAATTAAAATATTAAGTTGTTATTTTCAGTCTCAGGGAGGTTTTCAGACAGTTTCCTCTCTTCCCCCCAACCAGAAGAGTAACTGTGAAGGTTTCAGAAAGTCAAAAAACGCTCAGTTTGTCTCCATGCTCTCAGCTCCCTCCCAGCTCTCAACAGAAGCGAGCGCGGAGCAGAGAACGGGGAAGCAGAACATTTTGCGATATTTTATCATCAAACGTAATCTGGATTAAAAGTAGTTTTTATGGAAGCTCTCGAGCAGCCTTATCGAATGTGACATTTCAGCCCAGATTTCTCAAAAGCACTTCACAACGGAATCCTTGAAAAGTGAAATTAATTGTTACTCTATCTATTAAACAGATAAGAAACAGAGGCATAGAGTTCCTCTTCCAGCCAGCACAGAAACAGGACTGCATGGGGGGGGGGGGCACCGCAAAAAAAGGAAAAAAAAAAGGAAGGTTTTTCCCATGGAGACACAAAACCAGCACAGCAGCTGCTTTCATGCAGCCAGGCCGTCGGACCTGGCACTTGCCATCAGCCGATGTTGAAGTCTTGACAACGATGTGAAAATATGTAGTTCTAGCCTTTTAAAATAAGAACCCATCTGCATTTACACATCTCTCCCCGTGCAAGCACCAGCAAGTACCACAAGAGATACCAGACTAGGGGGATTTTCTGCAACACGTCCTGGAAAACGCGTAGGAGATTTTAGTTTCCTTTTGCTTACGAGTTCTGGGGAACTGGGGGAAGGTATTTAAAACAGCTTGCTGCCGATTCACAAAGCGGGCATCTCCGGGGCTTCTCTCCCTCCTGTAGCACCTCATGCAGCTGGGCTGCTTCCAGCACTCCGGCAGCACGGCCGTGCCCGACCTGCTCCCGGACCCACGGCCCGACACTGCCCCAGCACTGGAGGCCCTCTCCCTCCCCGCGCCCCCCCAGCCCCTGCGTTTAACCCCCAAAGCAGAAGCCTTAACCGTGACCGACCGAGGTGCCGGAGCAAAGCACCGGCAAGATTTATGACAAATAGCTGTTGGCCTGCTTCCCAGCCAGAGGGATAGAGAGAGAGGGCGAGCAGGCGCTCGCTTCGAGCCGGGGGACGCCAGGCTGTGCCCGGCCCCGGCCCCCCGAGCAGGGCAGCGGCCAACGAGCCCGCCGCGGGTGCCGGAGGAGTCCTGGCTGCACAGCGTGCATCAGGACACGTGTGCCCACATGAACGCCTGAATTAGAAAAAAAATTAAGCATTCACATGCATACCCATCTATTCCTAATACATTTTCCTTCACTGATTGCGTATTCCAAATGAAGGCAACAGAGGGAAGAAAACTTAGAGAAAAATTAATCAATCAGCTACTTGAGCCTTTTGCGCTTTCACAAATAATCAAGTAATGGTGGCAGAGTATCGCAGAGCATCTTCCCCATTATACGCAGGCAGGAGTGCCCAGCTCCGCATCGTGATGAGCTCAAAGAGGTCGCATCGCAGGGCAAGCTCGCCAGCCCCTGCTCGCGGGGAAATTACAGCAGCGGGAGCAGAGACGACAGCGTGAGGCCAGGTAAAGCTGTAGTTTTATGTGCACAAACAACGATGCCCACTTCAACCTTCCTACTTCTGTTGGTTTGGAAGAAGGAGCAGAAGGGGATTAGAACCCACCGACAAGTCAACCCGGACAGCTGCCGGCGGATGCCTGGGTACAGGCTCCAAGAGGGCTCCTTTGAGCACAATCCCCGTCTTCAGAGTCGGATGAGGGATGAACAGAAGACAACCCACTAGCAAGTGGGAAGCTCCAGGGAGCTGTGACTTGTTTGTTACTTGTTCACGTCCCCAGGGAGAGATCCCACACCATCCTCGGCCCAGCCTCCTCCTCTGCCGGGCGAGCACTGCGAAGATCACCAAGAACTAACAAGCTGCACATGCTGCTTCATGGACGACGAAGCAGAGATGGGATAACTTGCATCAGTACATTAAACTGGACTTTGTTATGGCATAAGTTGACTTAAAGTGGCATTAATGGCTATGGAAAAATGCTCCCTCCCCCAGCTCCATGAGGCTGATCAGACCAAGCAGAGCTTTGCTTGTAATGCTGCTTATTTCACTTAAAGCCTCATTACAGTATCACACTGCTGGTTCGCTTTTAGAGAGAGGGATGTCTTTACAGCATTAAAAAGGTCTTGTGTTTAATTAAATTAGCTGCACCTGTATATATTATGAGCAATAAATCAACTATAATTTGCTACCATAGGCAGCTATTAATCTTCCCTGTGTTATTTATTGCTCAGCATCATTAGTACGAAGGCTCTTCCAGGATACAGTAAGAAATAGCAGTTTAGGGACCAGAAGCTATAACTCACTGCGCTTTCCCCTCTCCCTTTTTCAGTGGTGTCAATCACATTCCTTGTGCACTTGAACAAACGTAAATATATAAGCGATTCTGGCATCCCTTACGTGTGCGTATTCATACTTAAATTTATAAATAAAGTAAAACTAATGTCCCCCTGCATCTGGGCCTTGACTTCTCTTTGCACATATCCACCAGCAAAACGACACAGCTCAAAATACTAAGCACAAAAGTTAAAAACAAGTGAAAATAAAACAGCTCTGGATTCTTGCTCTTTCACATTACGCAAACAAATAATAACGTTGTAGTGCTCCAGCTATGCCAGGCAGCACCTCAGGATACAATTTGGAGACTGACTCGCCTAGGGATCCCAGACTGCAATCCACCACCTCAGCCAACAGCAGTAGCTGGCTGTATCAGCAGCACTTTGCCATTTTTTCTTTACACACACAGACACACTACTAGACTTGGCACAATTTGGCTCACAGTCAAAATAGTGATGGCATTAGCAGTTTTGCTTCATGATTTACTCACAATCACAGAGTTTAGGAAGAAGTTGTTCAGTACTAGCTACTAGCATAAGATGTGCAAGAGCAACAAGATGTGCAAGAGCAGTACTTGATTATATTTCCAAAAAAAAACTGATTAAACTTCTGTTGTGCCCCCCACCCCCTGCTTCTGTTCCTCTCACCTAGCTCCTGCCCCTTGTCCCTTCCCAGTCAAGCCATTACTTAAAGTAACAAAAATAAATCAAGATCCCAGGAGACTAAAAACAAACTAAAAGACCACCACCAACAAAAAATCTCCAAATCCTCTACCCATAACTTCAGCCTGCTGCCAACGTGCCTACGTAAAGCAGTGTGCACTGCTCTCTGCTCTCCATATTATTATTGTATTTTTTTGAACAGCTGCTACGTTGCACCGATGTTCGCAATGCATTAAATACCTTCCCCACGATAGTTTTCAACTGCTTAAACCAACACGAGAGCATTATGCAACAGCTAATGTAAGAGAAGCTGTCTCAGTGAACGAATGCACGAGTATTTTGAATGCTTAATGTTGCTGCTAAATCCCAAGTCCACTCTGAACACATATCTTGCAGTTTCTATTTGATTTCTAGACTTGAATCTCGAATCACATCTCAGATTCTCCTTCCCTCTGAAAATGTACATGTCTGCATATGATTTTATTGTTTTTTTATTATTTTTTTATTATTATTTTCAGTAGAAGTAATAGCTGGCATTGACAATGCTAGAGCTTCAGTAAGTGCCAGCCACCAGGACACGTATATTTAATTAGCGACAATCCCAGCAGGAGTGGCGAGGAACTTCCAAACGACCTGGTTATGGAGTTCAGTGAGGGGAGGCACTGGCATCCTGCATCGCAGCCCTGCAGCGCTCAGAAAGGCTGCTCTGCCTCCACAGAAGCACCGGTCCTCGCTACCTTCCAGCGGAATACAAACCAACACACTGAACTTCATTTACAAAAATAAAAAGCTCTGTATAGAAAGAGAAGAGCCTTTTCAGAAACGAGCAAGCTAGGTTTCAAAGACTCTCTTCCAGCTGATAAGGCTGTGCTCGCGAGGAGGAGGACCTCATCCCTGGGGGGCAGAGGAGGGTCCCTCCTGCCTCCCCATCCCCACCAGCTCAGCCACCACCGCGTCCATCTTCCCAAACCGGCCTCTGTTCTCCCTCAGGGCCCGACGAGCCTCGCTTATGAATGAAAACAGTCAGCTCCTCTCGCGAGCTCCAACCCTGCCCAGCCCTCCTGCTTCCCTCCCCACATTTTTTTTTTTTTTTTTTCAAAAACGTCTCTGGAACTAGCAAAGAAAACACACGTGAAAAGCTCGAGGCTGGTGGGGGAGCAGGAAGCACCAGCGGCGGGGAGCAGCGGCACGCACACCACACGCAGCCGGGGAGGGAGCGCGCTACCGTCAGAGAACTATTAATAAAGAGAGAAATTAAAAGGACGTTCAGGAGCATTGAGCCAGATTGGGCACTGGCGCTGGATGGGGCTGCCGGAGCGCTGACACTAAACCCAGAAGAGATTATGTAACCTAAGCTGTCCGCGATCATCTGCTCCTCCGGCTCTGCTGCCGAGCGCCCGCGCGGCCTGGGCCAGGCCCCGCTCCCTGCACGGCCTCCCACGCTCCGAGGCTGGCGCCACCGTCACCCTCTGCGTGCTACGAGCACGCTGCCTTATTCCCTTCTCTGCCGCAAGACCCGCCAGGGCGCACCTCATGCCACGGCTGACCACAGCACGCAGGCGCAGGGCTGAAGCGGGCGCTGCTCCTGCCCCCACAGCCCTCCAGGCCGCATGGGGGGAGCCAGCCCACGCCTGCCCCTGGGGCTCGGCCTGCACACAGAGACGGGTCCCAGCCAGGTGGGCATCAGGAGAAACCCGCATTATTTCCTGCAAAATGCTTCAGCCACGGCAGTACAAGCGGTTCCCGCACCTGCAAAGCGAAGGAAGAGGAACTTAAGAGGATTTGACCTGCTCTACTTGACCCAGAAGACTGACACCTACAGAAAGAAGCCACGTTCACTAGCTAACGGCGTGTTTCTCAGAAGAGCTCTTATTTCCTCCTGTTTTTTCATGGGCTGAGATCAACCGCTGCTCTCCGTGAAGCCATCTGAAAAGCCTGCCAGCCATTATCACCTCTCGCCCCTTTCTCCACATCCTTCAGTGATACTCAACCCCGGCAGGAACTGTAGCGGGGCTGGAGGTGCCAGCAGCCCCCCTCCTCTCCCACGTGAGGCAGCCGCAGGACGCAGCCATGTTGAGCAGCTTCACATTAAACGCTACCTGCAAAACCCACAACACACAAAAACGCCCTCCCTACCTGAACCCAGAAGTGCGAAGACAAGAAACCTCTTGAAGCACACCTTAAAAAAGACAGTAGGACACAAAGCAACTACTGCCTGCGTCCGGAGCAGCTCCGCAGGCCGGGGGAGCCAGGCGGCTGCCGAGGCCGGCGCTGAGCCCCCCAGCTCCCCGCCAGGCTCAGGCCTCAGCGGCGCATTCCAGTGGGAGAGGGCAGCGGTGTAATAGCTTCTTGTTTATCGAGCCTGAATACCAATAGCTTCATCACCTCGGAGAATTAACAATACGAGAGCTCAAAATCTACTTTATTGGTTACGTCAAACGCTGGAAGATGCTGCCCGAATCCTGGCGGAATGGCAGGAAACAAAAGTGGTCTCAGCATGAGCAGGGAGCAGAGACTTGATTATCTGCAATTAGCGAATCGATGATTCTCCAAGACACTGATTTAGGCCAGCACTTCTTATTAGCAACAGTCAAGGAAAGCACAAGGGCAAATTGCATCAGAGCCGAGCCCAGCTCCCAAATACTGTCTCCACTGAAAATCCACATATAATTTTGCAAGGACTCAAATAGATGCGCACAACAGCACCACTTAGATTAGCCTGCCAGATACAAGCTGAACCTGACCATCAGTTAGGTGGCCTTAGTCACCACCACCATGGAAACAAGTAATGTTATTATTTTGCTCTGAATATATTGGTATCTCGGGCAGCTAGATGTTAACAGCCCCCTGCTGCGGGCACAGGCACATTTAAGCAACTTTGCTCACGTTACACATCTGCACCCTTGCTGCAGAGTACAAGAGGCCTAATATGAAGCTTGGTGAGGTCCCCGGGAAGACACCCACTGTTTTGGATTAGGCCCTTCTGTTTTTAAGTACTTGATGTAATTTTGTCTTGTAACGTTACACAAGAACACAGCTGTATACTTAATCTCAGAGTTAAACCATTAATTTGCAAATTACAATATAGCAATACTCCCTATTAATAAAGCCATTACATAGGCTATGTTCATTTTCTATCCAGTAGTTTAAACACAACAGGTTTCACTCACACAGCTTAAAACTAAACTATTAGTTCATTTGCAATCAGACACAAAGACAGGTATGGTGTAAAATATACAACAGCAGACAGCTTGGATATACATTTTACTTTCATTTGTCTGAGATGTTTGTGCCAAGAATCCACTTGAGCCTGCTCTTCACTCTCTTTTAATACAATTAGGGAGAAAAAATTGTTTTTAAAATGATTAAAAGCATAACACTGCCCAGTGTCTTATACCCTCCAATGGTCTTCAACGTGTGTGACTGTCTTTGAAACCGTTTCAGAGCCGTTACATCACCTACAGCATGTATTTTTGGTTTATTAATCCCTCCTCCTCTAGAGGAGTTGCTGGAAGGAAAAAACCTTAACCCCTTTATTTTAAAATAAAAGCACACAAAAAAAGTCACGTAGATATTTTAAATAAGAATCAGACAGGGTTGAACCCTGATGCAGAGCAACACAGGTTCCCATTTACACTCCTATGTGATAAAATTAAAAAGGCCGAGTTGGGGTACTGTAACAGGCCCTCTGCACGAGCACCTCAAGAACGATGCAGCGATCTGCACCCACCGGGAACACCCCCGGTGCAGACCCAACAGGCCGTGCTACGCACAAAGTTGCTTGCTGATGATTTACCGAGACAAAAGGACGGGCGTCTTAATTCTTCCCCTTCGCCAGCCCAGATAAATTCCAGCCCTGAAGTACAGGAAATTAAAAGAGAACAATAAGCTACAAAGACACGCGTCCACCGGGGAAGGAAATCCCGATGGGCGCCGGAGCCCTGCAAGAGTTAAAGCGCGTGCTGTCCCCGCAGCCCCGGCCCCGCTGCTCCTGGTGCAGCTGCTACCTGCAGCCTCGGCCCCTCGGTAGCAACGCACAAGGGGAAGGCGCAATTTTGAGCTTCTCTTTTCATCTCTATGGTGACAAAAAGCTCCGCGGAGGGAAATCAGGGTGCCTTCCACTCAAAAGGTTTCTCATTTTCAATGACTGCCTTTCACAATATTTTAATTAAATCTCTGGTGGGGAAGCTTTATTTTTTTTTAGGTTGTGGGGCTCACAACAACTATAGTAAAAAAAAAAAAAAAGGGGGGGGGGGGGGAAGTAGTTCAAGCGTTTTTGAAATAGAAAGATTCTCTGAAGACATAAAAATAAATCTACCAGCTGCAAAGTTTTACAAGCCAGCATGAGAAGGGGCCGAGAAGTCATCCGGTGACCAAAATGTTGTTACATGCACATTCTCCCACATTTTAGCTGGGACTGAAGGACTGAACAGGAAAGGGGGCTGAGCACAGCCCAGGCACGAGCAGGGGCAGCATCAGCGGGACAGCAGCCCCTGGGGAGCCCCTTGCTCCCCCTGAAGCAGTAACAGCACTGCACCGCTGCGGGCAGAGCAGAAGATCCAGCAGCACACTGAACCGATGGCGCTGGAAGGCTGCAGTATAAAAGCAAGGTCACCGGATTTATCTTTGTTTCCCAAGATCTCTGTTCACTGCCAGCAGCACACAGACAGCTGTAACCTCGGAGGACGGAGCCCTCCCCGGCTCCTGCGGCAGGACTGGTGCAGGACCCACAGCCCCACCACCAGGAGCAAGCTCTCCCCAGGTCAAGTCAGAGCTTTCTGACAGCCAAATGGAAAGGCTCCTCTAACACCAACGGGATGGAACCACTGAAGAGATGCTGAAAAGTTTGTGTAAAAGTGACCAAACATCCCAAAAATCAGAAGTGGTAGAAGGCAGGAAGACCAGCTTGGGAGACTGGCTCCCAAGGACAGGCTTAGTAAAGGTCATTACCAGCCTCTCCACCCAAAATATCTTCTCTAGGGTGCCTGTTTCAATAGCAAAGCAGAAGCAGTTCAGCCTGCTTAAGGTGCATAGTGTAGAAGAACAGATGACTCTGCAGCTCAAGTCCATGAACTGCGCCAGGAGATCCAAGTGTGTTAACAAACGTAAAGCTCCGGCCAAAGCACCTTACCTCTCATCCAAGCTCACTTGTATAACGTGGCAATAATACCAGCTCTTTACCTCATGTAATTGCTGGAAGAACATTTTCATACCACAAAGGTACTGCAAACTCCTTAAAAATCAGGCTCCGTGACTGCAAAGTTTTCAAGTAACGAGACAAACCAGGACACACACGTCATTGATTTGTATTTATTTAAAAGTTTAACGGTTTACTGAAGTGAAAAGCAAAGCCTAACTAGATATGGGAAAAGAATACACTCATCCTTTAAAAGTACGAATTTAAGCACAGGGAGAGGCAATGCCACAATCCCCTCTAACAGACAAGCCCAGAGCCCCCGAATCCCAGACCGGTGCCTTTGTCATCACGCTCAATAGAAAATACAAGTTATTCAGGCAGGCTGACTACTTATCCTGTGCTCCCGCCTGCTCGCTGGAAATTGCTATGCTAGGAGCTGCCCAATCTGTAACGACTTCTGGATGAGTCTGCATTTGATTTCAGGGCAAAGGCCAAGCCAAGAGGGAGACCCCGCGAGGAACTCCTCCCTCCAGCCTCAGCTCATTTTTTAAGGCCGTCTCAAAGATGAAAACAAAATGCTTTAGTGCTCACAGGGGCTAAATATATGGAGTTCTAAAATGAAATACAACCTCCTTTCAAAGCCACTGATAGGCAAAAACTATGTTCTTTAAAATAAAATGCTGGAGCAGGGGTGGGAGTCATGCAGGACTAAAGGTTTCTTTTAAACTGACACAAACGGAACTGCCTATTTCTCATGTAAATTATTATTTTTTTAAATCATAATAACTACTGCAAGTCCAGCTACCCCTGTACATAAAACCCTTTCCACATACATATTTTCCTGGGGGAAAAAAGGCTTATCCCCACAAAGGAGTATGAAATAAATTGCTTTACTGAAGGTTAATAATATCCTGTCGCCGTGGTAAAAGACTCAATTACAAAACCTTCAGAAGAGCTCCCAAGGAACTCATCTGCCTGCAGTGACAGAGGCTTAAATAGCCAAAATACACAGAAAGGCTAAGCGCTTCCCAAAAGAGAGGAAAAGGGGAAAAAGATGGGGGGGTTAAGTAAAAAACCTGGAAATTGGACACTCAAGGTTATAAAAAAAACTGCACACACACACACCGATGATTCCTCTCTGCACACACAATTCTCTATAATCTCAGCAAGAATTATGGCCTAGGGAGACCAGCACTAATTTTAGTATCAGATTTATTATGCAGCAGGGAGCAGAAATCAGTCAGGCCCGTCTCTCACTCCTAATGGGCAGAACTAGATCACGCTCCGGGAAGGCTCTGCTGAAGAATAGCTCGGGCCTGGTGAAAAACAAAGCCCCCGGGGCTCCCCGGAGCACAAACACACTGCGTTCTTAGAAGCCACAATAAAACATGATGATACTCCTCGTTTCTACAGCGCTGCCTGCCAGAGGATCCCAAAGCACATCAGTCAGAGCTTCCAGCACCTCTCGGAGCCGGCCGTGGCGCGGAGCAGGGCACAGCCTTCAGGGTGCTCGGGCTGGGGCCCAGAGGGGCCCGGTGTGTGTTACCTTCCCGACCAGGGAGCCGTTCGGGCAAGTCCTCTGCGGGCAGGTGACGGCTCTGCCTGGCCCTCAGGAGGCTTCCAGGCAGCACTGCACTGCCATGGGGCAGAGGCTTAGGGGCTGCTGAGGAAGGATGCCGGGGGAGAAGTCCCCAGTGCACCCTTACACCACCCTCACGCTGCCACATCAGCCCTCCGGCACGCAGGGAGCATCCCCCAGAAGTTCACTGGGCAGCAGCAGAGCGCCCTTCTCTGCTCAGCACGTCCCCTCCCTGCCCCAGGCTGTTTGCAGAAGTTTCAGCACGGTGTGCTGCGCCCTGTCCGCTCTTCTGGGTGCTCATCTCTAAGTCTTAAGCATTTTCCAGCCTAGTCCCTGCATCCGTTTGTCCCCCCCCGCTCAGACAGCGAACAACACCAGCACCATTCCTAGGATGCTTTGAATGCCCAGTGAAACCAGGCCTACTTCGAACAACTGCTTCCAGTAAGCCAGCATCAGCCCCTCACAGAGGGCTGTCACGACTGGCTCACGCCTGCTCCCCAGCTCCCGAACAGCCCCGCGATGCAACGCCGGGGCAGCCTTTGCACAAAGCTTTGTCCCCTCACGGGAACTGAGGACAACACGCCACCACGCACACTGCACCGGCCATGGCTGAGGCAGTCAGCAGCAGCCCTCTTTGGAGGCACCGGTTATTTCCACCGGTTTGAACGTTGCAGGACACGTGAGCAGCACTTCTGTTTTCCACATCCATAAAACAAGAGCGATGACAATCACTTAGCTCATCTCCATGTGATGAGAATAAGGGTCAGATCTGAGCTAGTTCCAGTCATTTCAGCACTTCAGTCTTTTACAAAAAGATGATGCTGATGTCTACAGAAACCTGTGTCCCACAGACTTTCTACTACATTTTCAGTGAGACTTCTCCAAGAACCATTTTTCATTGGCATCTCACTAAGATGAAGACCAGAAACTCTAAAAATATCACTACCTCATTTTGTTTTCAAATAGAAGCCAGGCAGGTACATGCCTCTAAAAACTGCATGACCTTACTTCTTTGTGTATCTAGGCACTTTACTAGTAGTTTTCTAGTTGTGTTTCTGAAATGGCCGTGAGTGTATCAAGCAATTTAGGAGCTTTGCTTTGACCTGCTCTAATGGAAGCTTGCAGTTAACTCCTGCTAACCTCGATGACAGCAAAGACAACCAGCAATGAGTAATTTAGAAAAGTCCACCAGAAATGTACATGGTCACTCATGGTTTTTACCTAAATAACAGATAATAGTAAATAATAGTGCTAATGAAAACAGATTTAGAAGTTGTGAATTCTCCTGCATGTTTTCCTCCATCAAAAGAGCTGCCTTTTTGCCTCCAAATTTTAGAAGGGGAAACAAGAAAAAACATCACAGTTTCTTGTCCAAAAAGTACCTCCGTTACCCCAAAATCATCCACAAAGCAGTTCACTTACAGCCCAAACTTAGCCCTGGACAACTCATGTCCTGTTTGTTAAGAACTCCCAGAACTACTCCTGGCTATCTCATTTCTTCCACTGACTCCCTCAGTAACCCCGAGCAGCTGACTTCAGTGGAAGTTATGAGACTTAGAAATGAATTCAGGCATTTACACACCTGCCTGTAAAGCACAAAAAGCAGGAGAGCAAGGGACAGAAGAGACAGCAATCAGGCCCCAGTAATCCTGGCCTCAACCAAGCAAACTTAAACCATCTATCCTGGTCTGCTAACTTCAACGCAGAACGCTTTGCACATACTGCTGCTTCTACCACTCCGGCTGCCAGGCAGCAGAGAGTCTCTCCCATTTCTTAGGGCAGTGAAGACCTAAGATCCTCCTTACAAAAACGGGGACCAGATTACCGTTGAGGAATGCCACGTTAGATTTATTCAGTCAATTGTACTGGAAGTGCAAGCTCTCCTACAGAACAGCCCGTCATGTACACGGCACCCAGCGAGTTCACCAAAAACGACTTGTACATTAATGCTGCACATTTCAGACCTGCCAAGCAGCAGGAAAATAATCTTGCACATAACCACCAAATTACCTCTTCCTCCCTCTGCCTCTTTACAGCCTAGAGCACATTTTTGCCCGCATAACCAGCACCAATAAGCAGGCCAAGCAATTCAGGACTTGCTCTCTGATCTCTGTTCCACCTCAAGAAGCGCTTGGCAGCATCCATTTGTCTGCCTTGATCCAACGATCTCCAGTTCTCGGCAAGACAAACAGGTGCTGTTGTCCTTCTCTCAGCTGGAGGAAATTCAGAACATTTCAAGGAAACAAAGGGATGCACCCTCCGCAGATGAAGGAATGCACCTGCCAAAGGCCTCTAAGAACATTAAGAAACAGAAAAATTTCTTTTCATCTTGCCCATATGAGATGCTTACGCTGTCAACCACGTTCCTGCAGTTGCAAACTGGATGAAATAAGGTTATGTTTTCTGCAAGGATACTTGTCCTCCCTCCCTTTTTTCTGTAGCCATCATTTTCAAATGAATTGACACTTTATTTTACTTTCCACATATTGCAAGAGATCAGGATTACGCAGCATCAGCTGAATAAAGTTCCACACACGCTCTCATCAGCTTGATGTGTTCAGATGACAGTGATGGGGACTATAAAAGCATGAAGACAGATAATCACTGCTTATGTCTGCAATTATAGTTTCAATAAAGTTTCTTCATGGCTCTTTAGCATTAAAGCCTTTGGACTGGTAACTAAATTGCTTTCATTTTTTGTATTTTATGTTTTGCCTTCTCGACCCCCAGCACATACAAATGATTGAGATAAAAAAGAAATGCCCCTACTAAAATATCCACTGAAGATACCCCAAAAACAGCAGCCCAGAAATCTAAACTGACTTCTAATAACTACAACAAAATCAAAGCCAGGCTCACAAAACTTTGGGGAAAATCTTAACCATGGATGGCTTTCAGCTATCATTTTATTTGATCTGGAAGATATAACGTAGATGATGTGACCGGATTAAAACAAATTTTTAAAGAAGTCACACAAGACAAGCACAACTCCCTCTTCGTACATAAATTGCTGCAGACATCGCATGCATAACCCAACGCTTTGATCACGGTTCATGGTGATTCGCCAGGATTAGGCTGACATGGGGATTTAAAGCACACAGGCACCTGGCAGGAGACTCTCTCCAGCTCCCCTCTGCACCACCCACCCACCAGTGGGATCAGGGACCCCCGGGTGGGCAGCGGGGGACAGGCACACGCAGTTAGGACACGGCCCATGTCTGGGGACGTGCCCCTCGGGGGAGGCACGTCGGGACACACTCCTCGTCCGGGAAGGAGGAACCGCCGCAGCCACCCCTCCAGGCACCGGCAGGGAAGGACGAGGGCCTGGCTGCGAGCAGCGGTCACGGTCCCGCTGCACACAGGAGAACGCCAGGCTCCAGGAGCTGGGCCACGGGGGCGGAGGAGCGTCCGGCATGGCTGCGTGCCCAGCTCTGCGGGGAAGAGAGCAGCCAACGCTATCTGGAGGCAGAGGGCCCCCAGGACACCTGCAGCTCGCTCCTCTCCTCTGGTTTCTGAGGGCAGCAGGGCCGGCCTGCGCTGCAACGCCGTTTGAGCCCGCTGCCAGCCCCTGCCCTCGCCTCCCGCAGCCGCCGGGCGAGCGCTGCACCCCAGCCCCCATGGCAGCCCGCAGCGCCACGTGACGGCACCAGCCGTAACTCGCACCACAAACCACCTCTCGCACGCTGCGGCCCAGCGCCCTTATCTTGCTTCCCCCCTCCCCACAGCCTCGCCCCGCCGGCGCAGGTCGGAAACCCGAGCACACGGCAGGAACCTCGGCGTTCAGCGGTTGCAACCTCCACCGTGCCCCACGGCACCGGGGCTCTTGAGTCAGGGCCTCCCCTCCTGAGCTCTCGATCAGAAGTCGTTAAAAACAAAGAAACCTCACTTTAATCCCTCAAACAAGTCACCAAGAGCTGGCAGCGCACGACACTGCTTCGCTTCACGCGCTTCCTTCCCAACGTCCAGGGACGCCGTCAGCATCTCTCCAGAACAGAGGAGACCGTTTACCTCGCAGCACCGAACCCGGGGGTCAGGAAACAGCTGCGTTCTCTGCCACACTGAGACACTTGGGACAATCCCTTGTGCCATTTTCTCCTCCGGCCCTTGCTCCTTCAGGATCAGTGGCAGCATCCCCAGCAGCACCAGGGCCTTATTTCGGCTGGGTTCCCACACGCTCCTCAGAGTCCCACCTCCACCGACACTAGGCTGCGCTGACCTGGGTGCCCCCGGGACACAACCATCACACACAAAGCGCAGGTTTTCAGGGGGCTTTATCACCAAGTGCAGTTTGAACAGGGTGGAGACCCAACCTCAGGTGTGTGCACCCAGCCAGGGCCAGTTATCGAGGTGACCTACAGCACTGACGGGGGAGGAAGGTGAGCTATCTAGTACAAATATATCAATCAAAAAAACGAGCAAACTGAAACAAAAACACAAGGGAGCCCCAGCCACCAGACTGACAGCCCTCCCTGCACCTGCCTCGGCTGGGCTCGTGTGGGACTCGCACGAGATCTCCCGGGAGATTCGGGACGCTGCAGAGGCACAGCGTTAACGCCACAGCCCACACAGCAGCCCTGCACCAAAAGGTGGGCTGCGAGTCCCGTGTCCTCAGCAAATTCCTGTGGTATTTCACATCTCCACATCACCTTCAGATTTCTTTTCCACGTTTTCTGTTCCCTTCTGCACCCAGGGTTGCTTTAAACTTTGCGGGTCTGCCAGACACAATGCCAGAAGTAGGCAGATTTCACCAGCAAACGAGCATCTTCTATAGCCTTCTGCAACATTTTGCAAGCCTGTGGCAAACACAGGACAAACACTGTGTATGCATCAGGCTCAGACTCGGAGCAGAGAACAGCACCTGTGCATCTCGGAACATAAATGATTGATAACAGGGCCAAATGGAAAACTACACGATTCCTGCTTTCAGTACGTGCTGCAGAAAAAACACCAGCAAGGTCCCTGCAGCAGCACCTTTCTCCAGCAGCGCACCCAACAGACAACCAGCCCTCAGGGTTTGCTACTGACAAGCTTTTGCCACAATCCATGCCTCCAACTTGAGCGATACCTCTCAGTCCAGCTGGACTTAGAGATGCTTGGGACAAACGCTCCGCTCTTTGCAAACTCCTTACACACCCCATCTAATCACCCTTCGGGAGGATTCCTGTACAACACTCGTACAGCAATTCTAACAAAAACCTCTAGTGACTCTAGCTAGTAAGTTCTCTATTTCTGCCAGCATTCAAGGAGCTGAAACTCTTGCTGGCACTTCATAGTCCTTATTTTAAAGGAATCAAATCTTCAGAACGCTTTTTCTCGCTATGCTCCTCACCTTCCCATTCATGCAAAACCGACCCACAAAACAGCATAAAGATGAGCTCAGAATCAGGAATACTAAAACACAAAGGAAAACAGCACAGGACAGGTTTGGGGGGACTAGAAGTTCATATCCTCTGGGCAATACCAGCATTCCCAATGAGCTGGGCTAAGCCACAAGGGCTGGAACTGCTCCAGGGCTTTGCCCAAGTTCCCAGCCAAGGGAAGAAGCACAGCAGCCTCACTCCGGCCGTACCTCACAGTTACAAGGCCCATACAGAAGAAAATAAAACCAACAGGACTTAACAACTTCAAACCTTGGGAACTACTTAATTCACTAGATATTAGTTTCTTTCCCCCACCCCACCGTTTTCCCTCCCACCTGCCAGGCCACCTCATTACTGTCACTCTACATCAGCTCTTGCTACAGTAGTTTTCTTGGACCTTTGCCCCTTTAGTCAGCTTGAAGCCTCTTCCCTATTGTACATCAGAGTCAATGGGAAATTAATGCAAGTCCTTGCTGGGGGGAGGGAAGGGCAGAGGGAATGACGCTTTCTGCTGCTGTCGATATTACTTTCCCCGCACCCTTCTTGCCACATACACCTCACCAACGTTTTAAGAAGCCCTGCTTGCATTTAACTGCTCTTGCTGAAGTCTCTGGAGCTATTCTTCACGTGTGATGTTTCAAATGTGTTAGCAGGGTAGGGTCCTTCTGTCTGATCTGAAGCTCCGAGTACAATCATAATACATAAATTAAGCCTACTTGATCACAACAATACAAACAGCTGCAGATCTCCCAGCACGATGAACAACTGAGCAAGGGCAAAGCACTTCCTAACATCCTTAGCGTTTTCTCTGCACTTAAAAAATAAAGGAAACATTTTCAACAGGAGAGCAGCAGAACGTCAAAGTTTAGAAGTAACTTATTAATACCGCATGCTGATCCGACTACAGGGCTTCACATTAACTTGAAAGTTACTCAGCAAACCACAATTTCTACAGCAATATCATCTTAGAAGCCTAAGCCACGTTGAACACTACTCACATAGTTTACAGAATTATTCCAGTGACTAAGGCAAACAGAATGTGTGATTGCAGGACCAGAGACTAAATTAAGTTTAGACGATTTTTAAAAAATAATCACATACTACAGAGACCCAGCCTCGTGCCTGCAATTACTTTTTTGAGGCAACAGCAGATTAGTAAGTATTTTCTTGTGCGAGAGATCCTCTGGTGGAAGAGAAAATACAAGAGAGATGAAACTGGCTATCTCTGAAAGAGAAGTGATGGAACTGACCGTATACAAAGTACTGTCAAACACACAAAGTAATCTTTTAATCTTTTTCTGCTGCAGGCTCCTCAGTTCAACAAAGCATTTAATAACGTGCTTTTAGTCCATCCTGATTCAGCACAGCACTTACCCACATGCTTATGCCAACTTAAGTATATGCTTAAGTGCTTTTGCACAATAGGGACAGAGAAGATTCAGGCCCTGCAGATGAGCCAGTTTCTGAAAGAAGCCCTTTTATTCCCCATAAAATGTCTGTCTCTATCTACAGCTTCCCTTCCCTTTAGAGCATGACCTAAAACGTGTTGGAAGAGAACATTAAAACACAATTGAAAAGTCAAATAACTATTAGGAACAGCATCTACGTGTGACTTAACAAAATAGAAGAGCTGTTCTTTTTCCTTCCCAGCACAGCAGATACCTTGATCTGCAGACATCACTCTACCCCGTTTCACTAGCTCTCCTCTAAAAATAAGTTACAGGTTCCCCTAATGCTTTGGATTTCACAACATTTATGAGACTATCACCAGAGTCAACAGGCTAAAAAAAGAATCCATTAGCATTAACTGGGCTGTCACTGGCAGTGACAAATAAATGAATTTGATGGTTTTAGATCAGTCATTAGTAGACCTACCCCCAGGCTGGTAAAGGCTCAGCACTTTGCAGACGAGATGTACTCAATCTGGAAGCAGAGGAGTGTACAAGGGTGTTAGCATGCTGCTCTTCTTCCTATCCTGCCTTACTTCAGACCCTTTCCTGGCATATCCAAGCACCCAGGTCTTAGTACAGAAAAGTTACAGCTAGATGCCATTAAAAAAAAATCTAATAATAGAGAAGAACAAAGGGAATGGAGAAACACATTCAAAAAAAAGTTAAGCAGTGTTCAATTTTAATTTTTAAGTGAGCAGTAAGTTAAAATGAAAAATGCACTAGACACAGCTTTTGTGGTTTTGTAACACAAAATACATCCTTAGGCAATGATAATAGAAAGACATGTATTTTACACAGAACAGGACAGTCTCTGGGGATTAAGGACAGTGTGAGCATCTACCTGAGTGTTTAGGGAGAAGAAATAAACGTTTACATCTCCAAAAATAACAAAGTGATGAAAATCTAGCTCTGCTCTTGCCTCTGACAAAACTCACTGCACTACAGAATGCCTTGCACAGCCACTTTTTCCTCTGGCTGCCAGCATGAAAGAACAGAGATCATGTTGTGCCTCAAACAGATCGCAGAGAGCAAGAAGCTGAGCCCAAGAATAATGGGTTTTAAAACCCTGATCCTCTACTACCTGAGCAGATCAGCCAAGACTCAGACTCATCAACTTTTTCATTTGAGCACCTGATGCCAAAGGGAGACGAGCTTTAAGAGCCGCTTACGCTGAACAAGGCATCTACATCAGGGTAGGCTGAAGATACCCACACACCGGCCATCAACTGCAAAAAGAAGTCCCTCAAACCGTTTGGAAGAGACTTCATACTCTGTATGCAGAACATAAAGCAATGCTACTAGGGTACACATGTGCCCAATGCCAAGAGCAGTAAATACTACCTCTCTCATTCTATCCAGACATGCAAATGCAGGGGAATAAAAAAATAATAAAATTAATAGCAGAAAGGTCTGACCGAGCTGCTCTTGAGCCTGGTAGGAAAGGAAGGGTGGCAGGAAAGGAAGAATCCCAAGCTCTGCTAGCGTGTTCAGGCCGCATTCTTTTGAAAATGACTTCAAAGTCTGCCCTATACTTAAAGCAAGAAGGGAAGTAGTGGGACTAACCCGGAGGAGTTTAGAGGAAGAAGCAGGGGAGGAAGCAACAGAACTCTTGACTTCCAAGGTCCATCATCCATCATTTGCTTTGGAATAAAATCTCTCCGCTACTCTGGCTCACGCTTATCAAACAGCCAAGGGATGCAGACACCCTACCTACGGTTAACTTAATTGGAATCAGACATCTAAATCCACTGTTTCACTTAAAAATAAAAAATCCCAGGTTAGGCTGGGTGTTATTCCAAAAGGGCATGCCCTCCATTTGCTGCTCTGGAACAGCCAGCTTCACGTGGGTTTAACCAGAGCAACTCCAATGAAAGCAGAGTTGTTGATGCTCTGCTTTTTGCCCAAGAAGGAGGAACAGATGTGTACGACAGCACCTCGTGCAATCCATGGGCCCGGCCAGACAGGAAACCAGCTAGTCCCCAGACAAGGTACGCAGTTCGCCGCTACACTGGCTGACGGGAGCACAGAGATGCCAGAACTCGTTATCGGTCCTGCGCTGTCCTCTGTCAGGACAAAACATACCCAACAGAAACACCGGTACGCAGCGTCACCGTTCGACCACCAGACGGAACGTCTGTCTCACCAAATAAAGCCCTTTTGCTACTCCACGCTGGACAGTCAGCAGCATACCGTGCCCAGCCAAGGCAGAGTAGATCCCAAATTGCCACACACAACCCTGACAAGAACAAGCTCCACTGCGGCTGGTCAGCAGGCCTCCAGCAGCTCCCAGCAGTGGCTGGGCTGCCCCCGCAGCCGCTGCAGAGGACGCAGCCTGCAGTCAGCAGGTCACACACGGGGCTGATGAATGCTGTGAACGCTACCAGTAACTCCAGCTTGCTGACTTGCCAGAGCAACTCCCTGCCACGTGCACCACGGCCCCATGGTAGCACCAGAACAGGCTCCTCGGTCCCACGCTGCAGGAACCTGAGCACAAAACACAACTCGGGGAGCAGCCTCGTTAACTGCAAGTTTGGAGTGAAGTTTTATCTGCCTCACGCACTGCTTTGCACAACAAAGCATCCAAATATCTGTACCAGTAAGTTTCACAAGCATACTTTCATGACCAAAGAGCTTCTTCATGGACTGAGGCTGTTGTCTTTCTGCTCTTTAGGGTGTTTTTTTTTTTTTTTTGCCCCTTTCCCCTTTTTCTTTTTAAATAACACTCTCCAAAGAAGGGGGGAGGGTGCAGGGGGTGGGAATTGCTCCCATTTGAGAACATCTAGCGAACGTGCTAAATTTGCTAGGGCTTTTCCAGCCTACCACAGCAGGTAAGGTCGGAGCTGACAGGCTGCGTATATCACAAGTCAAATGACAGTAGTCTTTGGTATTCAAAAGGAGGGTACTAAACGACTTCCTTCCCCTGCCCACCCCCGTCACAGCTGCTTTTTAAGGATTTTTATGTCAGCAGAGCTACAATCAACTGTTAGAGAGCTCCTTCCAGCATTTGGAAGCAGGACAGATTGTTATCAAGGAACAGCAGCCTCCAGAACATGGATGTGTATTCTTTTCATCTCGCTGATAGCCATAGACTGGAACCTCAGCGAGTCAAACCCCTGCAGCATATTCCCAAAAACAATGGCTTCAAGTCATCCTGGGCTTCACGAGGAGAGAAGGATTACACATCACTGCGTAATCCACTGGAGGCAATCACTGAGGATTTTCTGCAAGGGTCATTCTCAGAAAATCAGGGAAGAATGCTCCGCTGTTACAGCCTGCCACTTCTTGCTCAGTAACCAATTTGCATCACCAGAGAGGTGTCAAATCGTGAAGATCTAGTTAAAAAAAGCCCGAAAGAAAGCGTTTCACTGGGACAGTCTGAAAGAGGAGGCCCAGCCAATTAAAATCAATCAGAAGGGGGAAGGAACGGACACAAATCATTGTGTGCGCCCACAGAAAAGCGAGCGTGACCCCGCAGGCCACAGCGAGGCGCGATCCGGCAAGGAGGCGCGTGCGGCCCCAGCACCCGCGGGCGGCCGGAGCTGAGCACCCTGGGCAGGCCGGGAGGGCTCCCAGAGGGAGGAAGGGCCCGGTGGAAGGAAGGCATTGCCGGCAGGCCCCACGAGCGAGCGCGGCCTTCCCGCAACCCAGCCTCCTCCTCCTCTCCTCCTCCACGTACCCCATCATCGAGACCACCGGAGCGAGCTGAGCCCTTTGCGTTTGGCTACACGCGCCAGGGAGGACGGCTGGTAGGGGAAAAAAAAAAAAAAAAAAATCTCCCCTCGTACCTAGAGAGAGACAGAGACGTTTCATTAAATGCCATTAATCTCCACAGACCCAAGCATTAGCTAGTTAATTAGACTAAAGCACAGTTGCATTTTAACGCTCTACGCTCAGTATTCAACTGGGATAAATGAACAACCGAAGTCCAAAACCGTAATCCAGTATCTAATTAAAAAACAGAAAACAAAAAAATCCAGATTATAAAATACAATCCAGAATAATATATCACAATTGATGTGAAATCTGTTCCTCACTGCACACGATTTTCTCCAGTTTGGTGATAAAGCCCCTTTCAAGTCTTTTGTCCCTCCTCCCCCCCAAGGACCCTGTGGAAATCCCAGCACCTTAGAGGGGACAAGTACATAAAAAGCAGCCACAGACAGCGCTGACCTCTCTCCAGACAAGAGCAGTTCCTGCTAAGAGCAACGTACATTCCAGAACTGACCCCACACATTTCTTACCAAAAGCAAAAACTACCAAGAAAAGCTACTTGAAGAAAAACAAAATCCCTTTTGTAAAAATGTCCTGTTAAACAATGCAAAAATCAGGTCAATTTAAGACACTTATATCCGCTGCATAAGACGTGCCCTGTTTTTGGTGATGTTTTTTTTATTATTATTTATTGTTTTAGAAGAAATCACAAAGGACAGTTTAACAGCTCTGTTGTAACCATTATTAACTTTTACAAACAGCACTACAGAAACAGATACCTGGTAGCTGAAGACAGTTTATAAAGTAAGCCTTTAAAGGTAGTGGGCAGGGGGAAGGAACAGCAACCACAGTGCAAGGTCACCCTCATGCAAGATAATCGTCTTGAATCATGAAACCTTACAAATTTTTAGTTTCCTGAATTTTATCTGAAAGACAGCGTTAATCCAACAACATAATCCAGAAGCCACAAACCCTACAAACTATAAATTCTGCTCAGCATGGAAGCGAGCCAGGCAACTCATTATTCACTAATTAGTTATTAGATACATCCAGTGAAGAAAAGAACCCCAAAATACTTGTCTATATTAGTTTGGTTTAAAATTCTGCAAGTAGCCTGTTAGCTTTGTTGTTGTTGTTTGTTTTTATTTTAAAGAAATCACCAACACCTCTCCTGCTGTATGCCTAAGGTTCTTAAATTACACATTGTTTTTTCCAGATGCACGCTTTGCACAGCATATGATGTTATGGCTCCACACACTATTAAACTCCTTGCTTTCATAAAAGCTATATACAATAAAATTGTTGGGTTAAATTTGCTCAGGCAGTCTCCTGCCATGAGCTTTCACCTGTTCTTCCGTATTATAAACGTGCCTCTACAAATTCAAAGTTGTCTTCCCACTTTTTAAACGGGATACCAAAGCAACCCAAGGTGATTAGTGCGCATGCGAGTGGCGTACACCAGATAAATTAAATCCTTCCTATCGATTCTCAGAAACAAATAGTAAGTTGATTACAAAAGTTTTCTTTTGGCCTCTGACTTTCAGAATTCAAACGCAACTGCCCACACATTTGGATCTGAAACTGATCTGTTGCTTTCATTGGCCACAGTCTGAAGAGCAACAGCCACTTCTATTCCATAAGCAGGTCCTCCAGAGGAAATGGCACCTAGCGATGCTTCAGAGCCAGCAGCAGACAGAAGCATCGCTGCACACAGCTAGAGCATCTTTGTCCCTGCGCGGAAACCGGCCGCACTACAGCGAGAGTGCCCTGGAAAAAGGTCACTCCTCCAGCCAGCGGTAAGGGACTTACAGCTCTTTGTTTCACTGCTCTTGCAAAAGAACACCCTGTGGCCTGAAGAGTTCAGAGCTTCATCAGAAACTTGCTATCCAACACTTAGTAAGTCTCCAAACATATCTCTGAAGTTATGCAAAAGCAAACTTGCAAACAATGAAGGCAGAGATACATTCCCATCCATCACAACCACAGAACTGAAAGCTCAGCTCAAAACAAGCCCAAAGTCTGCACTTAATCCAAACGCTCTTCATAAACACCATGCAAAACACATTGCGTAAAAGAGCATAACAAACGCGAGTAATGCAGCAACGATCTCCCACCACCACGAGAGAAGCCTCTGGTGTTCAGCCAGTGGCAGCTGAGCAGGACTCTGCAAGGAGACGGTTAAACTGGAGACACGTAATATCGCACAAAGCAGCTCTCCTGTAGTTTCACAGCCATACGCTGATACCCTTAAGACGCCATGCACTCCGGCTTTAAAAGCTTTCATTGCCAATTCCCTGTTTGAAACCTGAACTGCCTGGCAACAATGATTCTCTGTGTGCCTAAAATCCTATTATCGATCCTCCTACTTACCTTAGGCTGTGCTCGTCGGGGAAATGCAACTTTAGGGTCAATCTGAGGAAAAAGAAAGGGGAAATCAACAAGATAGCTTTTGTTGTCAGGGTTTCTTTTTTTTTTTTTTTTTTTTTTTTTTTAAATCACTGAATTATTAATCCCTCATTTCTCAGGCTTATAATTCAGCACACTGGGTCATCTAGAACTACTTTGGAAGTGAGAGATCACAGTCTGGGTTTGTCAGGTAGTTTTTTTTTTGGCAAGGGGAGGGAGATATGAAGAGAGAAAGAAAACATCTCTTCTGTACATCCCCTGCATCAACTTCGGGGCTACAATCTCTGCTTGCACCCAGGGAGCTCTGTGCAGCCTCTGGGTGCTACCTCTACAACAAAACTGCACGCTAACTGTATCTGCACGCTCTGGAGGTTGCACAGAAAAATCAGCAGTCCTGATCAAGATCTTAACCTGTTGTTTGTGACACCTGCACCTTCCTTCAGTTGGGCTTTGGGTTACTTCGTTTTTTGTTTTTCTGTTTTGTCAACGGACTAGCAACACTACACAAAAAAAGAAATGCAAAACTCAAGTCAGATTATCTCAATTAATTATTAGAACTAAATCGTTAGAAGGAATGCAAGATTATCCTTCATAACAACATCGCTAATTGATCTGGTATACTGCTTCCCTCAAAAAATACGGGTGAGCAGTGAAAGACTCTGGGGTGGAAAAAGAAGAGAGCAAGACAAAACATGCAGGCACTTTAACCCAGAAGGGACCAACTTCTTAAGGATTTTCCATGAAGGAATTACCTAAAGCATTCTTGAACGAAGCATGCTACCACAGAGACAAAAAGGAACAACAACAACAATCTGTTTCACCCCACGGTCCCTTGTTTTAAGGTACAGCATTGACTCCCATCATGCTGCATAAATTAGAAACCGTGTCCACTTCGCAATTCCAAAATGCTACTTCTGCAATTGAAAAAAAAAAATAATCCACAAGGGTCACCTTTAAAAATTAAAAGTTCTCTACCAGTCAAAAATCACTTAAAAATAAAAAGTATCATAAATGAATGGCTGGATGTAAATTAAAAACATCCCACCTTCGAAACAGATGTCCATCTCAAATTGTCATCTTTAAAAATGACTGCAATAAAATGTCTACGTGCTCCTGATTGCACCTGTATTTTTTTTTTTTTGGCAGCGTCTGCACACAGACACGTTCTAAATAAAGAGACTGGAAAAGGATGTTTTAAAGGACTAAATCCTACCTTAACTGTGCAACTTGTGACTGCCTTCAGTGGCATTTCTGACTGCACAGCAAACTTTAATCCTGGCCACGCTAAGGCATATGTAAAGTGAAGGCTTTGAGAGTTTGGGTTTGGTTTGTGTTATATTCCCCCCCCCAGCGCCCCCAGCTAATCCCGAACAAGGAGATATTTCAATATGGTGTTGTCATTCCTGTGGTGATTTGACTGATAAATAACCACGGGCCTCTCCTACAAAGCAGTTTTACTCAATTAATATGTCAAAATTGCAAACATCACAAACATTTGATGTGCAACTGATAAACTGATTTGTCTGCACTGGATACAAATAGAGTATATTTTTTAAAAAACATACCTGAGAAATGAGCGATTACATGCCACTTAATTGTTCAAAAAGCATAAAGAGTAAAATTCTTTATCTAGAAAGCTAACCTT
Source organism: Oxyura jamaicensis (assembly GCF_011077185.1). Classification (NCBI taxonomy): domain Eukaryota; kingdom Metazoa; phylum Chordata; class Aves; order Anseriformes; family Anatidae; genus Oxyura; species Oxyura jamaicensis. The sequence goes on from NC_048911.1 coordinate 10,350,673, forward strand.
TTCATAGAGATTAACATTATCTACAAATATATTCAGCACTGACTAGGCATTTGTCTACTGGGGAAATACAACAGGTATGGATTTTCCACAGAGATACCCAAAGGTAGAGGCAAATATGCACGTTCCTGCATTTGCTTCTCAAGTCCAAGATTTCTCAATAAAGGAGAACGCCAGTCCCACCAGAACGACATTGCTGCGGCGTCCCACTGGCGAAAAAAGTTGGGAGAGCCATTCAATTCTGAAGCAAAACAGTCATTTCTGAAGGTCGGCTCAAAGAGCACGGAGTTCCCTGCACCACAGCAACTGCACTTATTTCTTAAACAAGTGATTTTCCTTCCCCAAAACTTTTGGATGCACACCATCAGCATTTCCAGCTACCGATAAACATGTCAAATCCATACCTTTTGCATAACCCTGTCAACTATTTAAACAACAACCAAAAAAAAATCTACCAAATAAAAATTAGTTAGTTAGGTACAATTCTACTTACTGTATCTACAAGTCCTCTAGGAAATGACTATAATACTATTTCTGATATGAATGGCCATTACCTAAACAAAGCTTTTAACGTAACTGTAAACAAGAGCGACGTTTCCATGCCAATACCCAACCGATCTGCCTCCTGTGCTGAACGTTGAAACAGAGTCAAATGCTATGTTATACTAAAGAACAGTTACTACAACGCGCTTACAGATAAATGGCTGAAAGGGAGCCTGGCTGGTTCTGTGTGCTACTTTTAGGTTGCATTCTGACTGTAAGGCTGATTTGTTTTTCAAATTGATTCAGTCATTATCACACAATCAAAATCGAGGCAAATTTGTCCTGGTCAAGCTTTTCACCCCTTCCCCAAGGAAAAGAAAATTAATGTATTGCAGAGACTAAATGGTGATAAAGGAAAAAAGCTGGGGGAGGACCTAATTATAGGCGGAAATGAGACAGGGTGGCCTCCCTTGATTTTTTTTTTTAAACTCTCGTTCAAGATACTGTTTGTCTTTGTTCTTCTTATCTAAATTTATCTTTTAAAACACATAGAGAATACAGCTGCACACGAAAAGTCTGGTGACTTTAATCTCTGAAGCACAGTTGAATCAGTTATCATACCATATCTGATTAAACCTAAAATCAAATTATTAAGGCATGTGAAAGCATGGGCTACGTGTTCAGACAAGCCCAACAGAATTTGTAGGTCAAATTAAAACCCTAAATTCCACCTGCTTCTACAAGGGCTTTGGGTTTTTTGTTTTCAGGGAAATCACATTAAAAATCATACACTGGTGTTTGCTCCCTGTTTGTTCTATTCCTGTTAACTGCATCTCATCCACACAGGTGCACGCAGGATGTTCCAGCCCTGAGACAGGATTCTCCCTAGCACCACGCTCGCGTTAAAACATTTCAGATCCGGAATGCACGCTATCAAGGACGGTTACAGCAACGAACACATTTGATACGTTCAGCAGAAGCTCTCTGCCAGACAGTTGAACCAATACGATCCTTCCCTTCCCAAAACACGACCCTCCTCAGACCGATCGGTACCAGAGCAAAAATGACCTCTACCGGCGTCCTTTCCCCCACCCTCCAGGTTTGCCGAGGCTGAACACTGAAACAAAGTGAGGCACACGCAAACTTCATCATCCCTCGGCGTGGCCTCGATTGCAGGGAGGGGGACGGGGCCTAACGCTGCGCACACGGGGCACCTATTGTTTGACCCAGCGCTGAACGTGCACCAGCAGGTCAAGGGGTCAACTTCATGTTTAAAAAACAAACAAACAAAAAAAAAACATGCAAGCGTAATGTTCATTAAAAAACAGATCAGATGAATGATCTCATGAGCGGTCTCCTTGTGTTATCCACTGGAGACTGAGCGTAGAAAAAGCTTTGCAGAAAGAACAACAAACCAGGACTTGGGCTGCTCTGCCACCGCCAACCTCGAGCTCTCGCACGGCTCCCCAAAATTACCGGGCCGGGGAGCCTCTCCGAAAAAATGGCTTAGGGAGTGACACCAGAGGCAGCTTTTGTGATCTGATGGTAAGTCACCCCTGCCTCGAGACACACACACCAGTAAGGAAATAAATGATCGATCGCAGCAATAAAAAGTTCCCCGAGGAACGCCTTCTGCAGCGGAACACCAAAAAAGTTAGATTTCACCCTGCAATTCTTCTCAATGTCACCGCTCGATAAAACACAAGGCTAGGGGAGGAGCCAGCAGCTGGTATGGGAAGATTCGGATTGAAAAAAAAAAAAAAGAAAAAAGAAAAGTTACAGCGTTTCCTCTGTTAAAAGTGAACTCCGGGAGGGAAGGAAAAAAAATAAAAAATAAAAAATAAAACACAGAAAGAGCCGCGGAGGCCGGCGCTGCCTCAATGACAGCGTGACACGGCCGGGCCCCCCCCCGCACCTACCGTCTTGGAGTCCAGCTCGTGGTGGGGCTGGGCCAGCACTTTGTCCACGCTCGCCGGGTCCGCGAACGTAACAAACCCGAAGCCTCTGCGAGAGACAAAGAACAGGGAGCGGGGGGCGGGGGGCGGTGAGCACCGGAGGCAGCGGAGGAGCGGCGGCACGGAGGCAACGCCGCCCCCGCCCCGCGCCTCCCCCCCCCCCCCCC